>NC_059378.1:42824141-42861641 GCF_019703515.2 Myxocyprinus asiaticus
TAAAGGTTTTTTTTTAGTTCTGAAAATGTAATGATAGTGTATTTCGATACACGTCACGATTCAATATATCGCGATACATCATGATATCATGATTCGATTTTGATTCCGCTTTTAATTTAAATTAATTTGGGTATATTTCAGTTTGAATGTCATTTTGCTTTTTTCTTACTATACAGGGGACCTTCTAACTTGTTAATTTAAGGACATACAGTATACGTTTTGTAAATCTTATTTTACCATTCGTTTTTTTATAGTTTTGGTGACATTTTAGCTTTTTTTCTTTTTTTTTTTTTTTAAATATAGTCCATTTATTACATCAATAAAATTTTAAATCAGAAAAATTATGTATTGAAATTGCATATATTATATTGCATATACAGTTTACATACACATTAGCCAAATACATTTAAACTCAGTTTTTCACAATTCCTGACAACCCATTTGCAACTGAGCTTTAACTTCCTGGCTGTTGCTTCAGTGTATCTACATAATTTTCCTTCCTCATGATGCCATCTATTTTGTGAAGTGCACCAGTCCCTCCTGCAGCAAAGCACCCCCACAACATGATGCTGCCACCCTCATGCTTCATGGTTGGGATGGTATTTTTCAGCTTGCAAGCTTCACCCTTTTTCCTCCAAACATAACGATGGTCATTATGGCCAAACAGTTCAATTTTTGTTTCATCAGACCAGAGGAAATTTCTCCAAAAAGTAAGATCCTTGTCCCCATGTGCACTTGCAAACTGTAGTCTGGCTTTTTTATGTCAGTTTTGGAGCATTGGCTTCTTCCCTGCTGAGCAGCCTTTCAGGTTATGTCGATATAGGACTCGTTTTACTGTGGATATAGATACTTATCTACCTGTTTCCTCCAGCATCTTCACAAGGTCCTTTGCTGTTGTTCTGGGATTGATTTGCACTTTTCGCACCAAACTACGTTCATCTCTAAGAGACAGAATGCGTCTCCTTCCTGAGTGGTATGATGGCTGCGTGGTCCCATGGTGTTTTTACTTGCGTACTATTGTTGTACAGATGAATGTGGTACCTTCAGGCATTTGGAAATTGCTCCCAAGGACCATAATTTTGAAGGTCTTGGCTGATTTATTTTTATTTTCCCATGATGTCAAGCAAAGAGGCACTGAGTTTGAAGGGAGGCCTTAAAATACATCCACAGGTACACCACTAATTCAGGACACTTCCTATCAGAAGCTAATTGGCTTATTGTCTAAAGGCTTGACATCATTTTCTGGAATTTTCCAAGCTGCTTCCAGGACACAGACTGGAACATGTTCAAGGAGGCAGCCACCTATGACAAATCACACAGACCTGCAAGACTACACTGAAACTGTGACTGCTTACATTAGGAAGTGCACTGATGATGTGACAGTCACTAAGACCATCACCACACATGCCAACCAGAAGCCATGGCTGACAGCTGAGGTTCGTGAGCTGCTGAAGACCCGAGATGATGCATACAGATTGGGGGATAAAGCAGCCCTCAAAACAGCGAGAGACAATCTGTCCCGTGGCATCAAGAATGCAAAACAGCTGTATGCACAAAATATCAACAATGACTTCACTGACAGCAGAGACGCACAGAGATTGTGGCAAGCCATTCAGACCATCACTGACTACAAGCCCATGCCACAGGCCTGTGATGATGACACATCCCTCCAAGATGCACTAAACCACTTCTATGTACAGTTTTAAGCATAGAATGAAACACCTGTGCGGAAAACACCTACATCTCCCAGTGAACAGGTACTCTGCCTGTCTTCAGCCGACGTGATGAAGACCCTATCCAGGATTAACCCACGCAAGGCTGCAGGTCCCGAAAATATATCTGGCTGTGTAATGAGAGACTGTGCTGAACAGCTGACAGATGTACTCACAGACATCTTCAACACCTCGCTTAGCCAGGCAGTCATCCCCATATGTCTCAAGCCCACCACCATCATACCTGTACCAAAGAAGTCACTCTTGACCTGCCTGAATGACTACCGTCCCATAGCACTGACCCCAATCATGATGAATTGCTTTGAAAGGTTAGTCATGCATTACATCAAGACCAGCCTCCCTAACACACTTAACCTGTTCCAGTTTGCATACCGTCCAAACCGTTCTACAGACGATGCAATATCCTCCACCCTCCACCCACCTAGAACACAAAAATTCATATGTCTGAATGCTGTTTGTCAACTTCAGCTCAGCATTCAACACAATAATCCCACAACAGCTCATCAATAAGCTGAACCTTCTGGGCCTCAACAGCTCCCTCTGTAACTGGATCCTGGACTTTCTAATTGGAAGACCTCAGTCAGTCCGAGTCAGCAGCAACACTTCCAGCACCACCACACTGAGCACAGGTACCCCCCAAGGCTATGTGCTCAGTCCGCTGCTCTTCACACTGCTGACACATGTCTGTACTGCCAAGTCCAGCTCCAACCACATCATCAAGTTTGCAGATAACACAACTGTAGTAGGCCTCATCAGTAACAATGATGAAACACTCTACAGAGAGTACATGGCACAACTAGCTGAATGGTGTAGTGCTAACAACCTGTCCCTCAATGTGGAGAAGACAAAGGAGGTTGTGATGGACTTCAGGAGAAACTCCATGACCTCCTCCTATTGACCATTGGCGGCTCGACCGTGGAGAGAGTCAGCAGCATTAAATTCCTGGGGGTGCACATCACAGAGGACCTCACCTGGACCACCAACACCACATCAATCTCCAAGAGGGCACAGCATTGCCTCTACTTTCTGCGATGGCTGAAAAGAGCAAGTCTCCCTCCACCCATCCTCACCACATTCTACAGGGGCACCATTGAGAGTGTGTTAACCAGCTGCATCACCGTCTGGTATGGGAACTGCAGCGCCGCAGACTGCAAGACCCTGCAGCAGACAGGGAATACATCTGCAAAGATCATCAGTGTCCCTCTCCCCTCCATCCTGGACATTTTCCTTGCACAGTGCTCCAGCAAAGACACCAGCATTGTGAAGGACCCCACCCATCCCTCCCACAGTCTCCTTCAGCTCTTGCAGGAAGACAGTACCGGAGCATCTGAGCCAGCTCTACCAGACTGTTCAACAGCTTCTTCCCTCAGGCTGTGAGAGCCCTCAACCCCCGCCACCTCCCCACCCCCCAATCTGAACCGAGAACATTTCTCTACACACCGCCATTCACACTCCACTAGCCACTTTAACCTCTTGCTGCTATCCAGGTTCACCTGGGACACATGTTTACAAGGTCTGAAAATCTATTGACCTCTCTGTTATTGTATTGTATACATTGTGTATTTATGGCCTTTAATGTCCTTTACACTGTTTGCCCTTTTTGCACTCTCTGTGTTGTTGCACTATGTGTAGTTACATGTAATTAAAATTTAAAGTATTTGTTTAGTTAAATTACTCTTTTATATAGGCTAGATATTTGTATGTCTATATATGTAGCACTGTGGTCCTGTGAGGCACGACATTTCATTCCTTTGCATGTCTCTACATATAGCAAAATGAAAATAAAGTTCAGCTCAACTCAAGTGCTAAAATGGTACTGTCTCTTTAAGACCTGTGGGAGGGACTTTGATAGTAGTGTTTGTTTGGTCGAATGGCATCTATATATATATATATATATATATATATATATATATATATATATATATATTGTCTATATAATGTCGAGGCTGTCTTGTCGTTTGAGTGGTTTGACTTCCTAGTCTCTGCAGAATTCAAATGGAAGGCATACGTTTTGTGCTCTGTGTTGCGATATCAAGTGAAGCCAATGACTTGCATGAGCACCGAGCACGCTGTTGTGCACTGTGCGTGAAACCAAGCTTCACTCGTTCCAGTTCACTCGCGTTTCAGTCAGGAAGCTTTTTTAGCTTTTATGACTCGCTGAACATTCAGGGATATATCATTTTTTGTATTCTGTTGGTGAAAAATGAATGTAGCAAAGTTGAATACTTGATTTTTAATAAACTCAAGTATTAGTGAAAGTATTATGATTTAATTTTAGTCAAAAAAGCAACGTTACAGTGAAAAATGCACTCAAGTACTACAATGACAGTAGTTGTAATTCATTACTTTCCACCATTGTAATTAACTAAGTAAATGTGTGACAGATATTGGTTTGTCCTGCGGGACACACTAATTCAGTGAAGATCTACAGCTGTTATCTTGCCTTTATAAAAGACTTTTACAGCTGAGCGTGTGTGTGTGTGTGTGTTGTGTTCACTTAACACTTAATCTCAGAGTATTACACTGGTAAACTCAGATGACTACATTGTGTGATTGTGATTGTGCTGAGTACAACTGCTTTATTGATGGAACAGATCAGTCTGAACACGCTAAACACACACACACACACACACACACACACACACACACACACACTATTAATAATGCCTGAATAGACGTGTTCATTATTCATGTTTTAGATGAAAGCACTTTACATAACATTCTTTTGTGTTTACCTCTGGCAGGTAAACATGCGTTCTCGTAGCAACAGTCTGGAGGAGGGCGGGAAGGTGAAAATGGGAAGATCATGGCGGCAAGCGTGTGAGTGTGAGGAGGCGTGTCGCGGGACGAGACGCACTCATGAAGACACTGACACTGTTCAGAGAAACCACACGAGTGGCAAACACCGAACACAGAGAGAGAGAACTTCCACATCAGCTGCGAAGAGTCGAGATCTGTCACGAGATGACCTGCTGTTTCTCCTCAGCATGCTGGAAGGAGAACTACAGGTCAGATGAGAAGACAATGAGACTCACTGACACTAACAGCATCTGCTCATTCATGTCAGTGCTGTGGATCAGTGCTTAGAGTCAGTGGTCGAAGAAATTCAAGGGGGATGGTGTAGAGAAAGTTCTTTTGTTTTTCTATTTTTGGGGGGCTAATACTTATGAGTCACTGACAAATAAGGTTGTCCAATGTGTTAAATGTGAAAAGCATTTACTGCTGCTGTATGATGAAAATAATGATCAGTGAATGAAAAACATGGGAACCTAAAATGCCATCAGCCACCAGCTAAATATCTGACATTTGTTTCCCCCAAAAGAAAAGAAACTGTGAACTTGCGTGTCTTGATTGTAGGGACCAGCTGCGTTGCAGACATAAGCGTTTGTGGTTTGTGTGAGGAGCAACCAACAGAAAAATCTGACTAAAAGACATTAATCAAACCATACACTGAAGAGTTATGCATAAATTAACGTGCATGCATGCTGATGCCCAATGCAGGAATTTTTTGCAAACACTGTTGAAAACAGATGAGCAAAGAATGTTGACTAAGTTATCCCACACGGCGCAGTGGCCTCGATATGGCGGGACACGCAATTTTCCTCGCAACATGAAAATCGGTGTTGGCCGATTAAACTTGTAAAAGTAAAATGTTGTAAAAAGTGATTTGGGAAGCAGTATGTTAAGATGAACAGAGAACATTGAAAAAGCTTTAAATCCCATCAGAAGAATGAACGGAGTCTTAGCTTATCTTTCTGGTGAAGAGCTGCGCTGGGGAGTGGAAACATCAAGGTGAGTAAACTGAATATGTACAATCCAATATTAAGTCGACTGTTTGCTTGAGAAGCAAAGAAAAGCATGTGAGATGGTTGCGTTTCGATGTATAATCCAAATGTTAAGTGATTGTTTGTTTGAGAGCAAAGGCATAGCATGTGTTCCGCTCACATGTGTGAAAACAAACAGCGACATAACGAGAGATGAACAAAAGCTGGAGCATATGAAGCAGAGGCTGGATTATGATTGGATCAGATACCTGACTTGATAAGGCATGGAGCTACTAGGTGTCTCCCTGTGAGAACTACCGCTTACACTTCCATTTCTTGCAACAAGGGGGATGGCATCCCCTCGTATCCCCCTCAACTCGAGCCCTGCTTAGAGTCATGGTGCTCACACTGGTGACACAGGTTTGAGTCCAGCCTGCAACCTTTGTCTCATCTGACCAATGAAAAGGCTAAAAAAAAAAAAAAAAGTTTTTCTGAGCAAAAGAGGATTATATGTTTTCATATAGTGCAGTGTATGTGCTCCCTCAAAATAAGTTTTGTGTTCCATCGCAATAAGTTTTGCAGTCCCTAACAATAAGTTTTGCGTTCCCTCACAATAAGTTTTACCTTCCCTCACAATAAGTTTTGCGCTCCTTCGCATTAAGTTTTGTGCTCCATCACAATAGTTTGCGTTCCCTCTCAATGAGTTTTGCATTCCCTTACAAAAAGTTTTGTGTCCCCTCACAATAGTTTGCGTTCCCCAGCAATACGTTTTGCATTCCCGCGCAGTAGTTTGCATTTCCTCACCATAAGTTTTACATTTCCATTTTACAGTTCCCTTGCAACAATTTGGTGGTTACTGATGTAAAACCATGGTTAACTTGTGAAAATTAACCACGATTTAACCATAGTAACCATAGTTTAACTATGGCACTTGGAATAAAACGTAGTAACCACAAAATTAACCATGGTTACTACAGTCATGGTTACTACAATATTACCAAAATAATCGAGGGAACGAAAAACTATTTCAGAAAATAAATTCCCTCACTATCCTTTAAGGGGCTTTGTAGAACACTGACCTTAAGATATGTATAAAACATTTAAATCACAGATCTGTGAGTCTGAAGACCTGTCTGAGGAAAAGATTGCCCAGAGGACATGCCGGAACACTTAATATAAAGCAGAGACAGTCAAACCCTGTGAAGGACTCCAGAGATACAGAGAGAGAGAGATAGAGAGATAGATAGATAGATAGATGAGAGAGAGAGAGAGAGAGAGAGCGAGAGAGAGAGAGAGCACCTGATAAAATGAGACCAAGAGAAAAGAAAAAATTGATTAGAGCTTTAGGCAACTAACTTTCATTAAGTAGTAAATAAAAATTCAAAACCTTTCACTTGTAAAAACCTGATGAATATTTAATTCAAACAGCCACAGAATGACAGAGTAAATTAATTCTTGTGTTGAATAATTGAACTGTTTTACATGAATGTTCTGAGTTAAATACAAATTAAACTTTATGTTTAGCATTTGTGGCATACTGTCTATTACCATTCAAAATTATTTAATCTTGTCCCTAAGTTTATTACATGAAAGGGAAATATTGCAATTACAGTGAAACACTTACAGTGGCAGTAAACGTCATGGTAACTTTCGTAACCTCTGTTCCCTGATGGAGGGAACGAGATGTTGTGTCGATGTAGTGACACTAGGGGTCACTCTTGGGAGCCCCAAACACCTCTGCTTTTTTGAAAAAAGGCCAATGGGAATTGGCGAGTGGAATTTGCATGCCACTCCCCCGGACATACGGGTATAAAAGGAGCTGGTATGCAACCACTCATTCAGGTTTTGTGCTGAGGAGCCGAGACCAGATCCCGGCCATTTCAGCGGGTAGTTCAGCGTTGTGGCAAGAGGGACACAACGTCTCGTTCCCTCCATCAGGGAACGGAGGTTATGAAAGTAAACATGACGTTCCCTATCTGTCACTCACTCGACGTTGTCGAAAATGCCACAACTATCCAAACTGTGTTACGTGGACTGGTGGTGCGAGATGGGCAGACCACTGTGTGCCTCGTAGCAAGTGCACCAGGCCATCACGTAACCTCCCCCAGTGCTCTTATGAGCGTCGAATGGTCCTTCAGGAACAAGTCGACTGCCCAACAATAGGGACAGGCTAGCCCAACTGTTTTCTTTTTTTCTCCCCAAAAAGAGGGGGGGGTATTTTGAGTGGAATACGTCACATGGTCTTACCGAGTCTTGTCGGAAGTATGTCATGTGGAGAGGTCCCATGGTAGGTCCTACCCGAAAAGGGAGGAGTTTCTACAAAGCATGGCGACCGGGGGCAAAGGGGCCTCTGCCCAAGGAAGACACAGTTTACCGACAGGGAAACGATTTTGCAGAAGATATCACATGGGGTCGCCTTCGGGGACCAGCACATGTGGAGCACCTACCTCAGTACAGGGCCTCATTAGCACATGTACTGGGCTGGCAGCGAGTTTCTCCGCAAACTCAACTGCCACAGGGCTGAGGAAGAAAGTCATCCAGGGATCACAGGCTGTTAACATGACTGGGAGTCAAGAGCACACGTCTTCACCTCAAGGGAGAGGAAAGGCACTATGCGCAAGCGGTACACCCAGCCAGCTGTCTCGGAACTTACCTGCTCGTGCCTGCCAATACATGGGACAAGACCGGCTCAACCCAGAGATTATAGAACCTCGCAAAGGTGTTGGGTGCTGCCCAGCCCGCTTCTCTGCAGATGTCTGCCAAAGAGGCGCCACTGGCCAGGGCCCAGGAGGCCGCCACAATCCTGGTAGAGTGGGCTCGTAACCCTGCAGGGGGTGGCACATCCTGAGCCTGATATGCCATCGCGATGGCGTCAATGACCCAGTGGGCGATCCTCTGTTTGGAGACAGCGCTTCCTTTCTGCTGTCCACCAAAGTAGACAAAGAGCTGCTCGGAGCTTCTAAAGCTCTGCGTGCGATCCAAATAGATGCGTAAAGCTCGCACCGGATACAGCAACACCAAAGCTGGGTCTGCCTCCTCCTGGGGCAGTGCTTGCAGGTTCACCACCTGATCCCTAAAAGGGGTCATGGGAACCTTGGGCACATAGCCCGGTCGGGGTCTCAGGATCATGTGAGAGTAACCCGGACTGAACTCCAGGCATGATTCTCTGACAGAG
Source organism: Myxocyprinus asiaticus (assembly GCF_019703515.2). Lineage (NCBI taxonomy): Eukaryota > Metazoa > Chordata > Actinopteri > Cypriniformes > Catostomidae > Myxocyprinus > Myxocyprinus asiaticus. The sequence continues at coordinate 42,832,814 of NC_059378.1, forward strand.
AATGCCTGCAGGTCCCCTACCCTCTTGATGGAAGTGAGAGCAGTCAAGAGGGCAGTTTTCAAAGAGAGTGCCTTAAGCTCAGCTGACTCCAAGGGCTCAAAGGGAGCTCCCCATAGACCCCGAAGGACTACAGAGAGGTCCCACGAGGTGATGAGGTGCGGTCTGGGGGGATTCAACCTCCAAGCACCTCTCAGGAACCTGATGATCAAGTCGTGCTTCCCCAAGTACTTACCATCTACTGCATCGTGATGAGCCGAAATAGCGGCTACATACACCTTCAAGGTGCAGGGGGACAGCCGCCCCTCCTGCCTCTCCTGCAGGAAGGAAAGCATTGATCCGACTGCGCATCTCTGGGGGTCTTCGCGTCGGGAAGAACACCACTTAGCGAACAGACGGCACTTCAAGGCATACAGGCGCCTCATAGAGGGAGCCCTAGCCTGAGTGATCGTGTCTACCACCACAGGTGGTAGGCAACTTAGGTCTTCCACGTCCCATCCAAGGGCCAGACATGGAGATTCCAGAGGTCTGGTCACGGGTGCCAGATGATGCCCTGTCCCTAAGAAAGAAGGTCCTTCCTCAGGGGAATTCGCTGGGGGGGGGGGGGGCTGTCGCAAGGAATGTGAGATCCAAGAACCATGTCTAGGTGGGCCAGTAGGGTGCTACTAGGAAGACCTGCTCCTCGTCCTCCCAGGCTCACAGGGTCTGTGCAAGTAGGCTCACTGGGGAAATGCATACTTGCGTAGTCCAGGGGGCCAGCTGTGTGCCAGCGCGTCTATACCGAGGGGTGCCTCGGTTAGGGCGTACCAAAGCGGGCAGTGGGAGGATTCCCGGGAAGCAAACAGGTCTACCTGTGCTTGACCGAATTGGCTCCAAATCAGCTGGACCACCTGGGGATGGAGTCTCCACTCTCTTATGAGCATAACCTGTCATGACAGCATGTCCGCCATGGTGCTGAAGTCGCCTGGGATGTGAGTGGCTCACAGCGACTTGAGGCTCCAGAGGAGGAGACGGCGGGTGAGTTGTGACATGCAACGGGAACATAGACCACCTTGACGGTTGATGTACGCTACCGTCGCTGTGTTGTCCATCCGGACCAACACGTGCTTGCCCTGGATCAACGGCCGGAACCTCCGCAGGGCGAGCAGTACTGCCAACAACTCTAGGCAGTTGATGTGCCAACGCAGCCACGGGCCAGTCCAGGAGCTGGCGGCTGTGTGCCTGTTGCATACGGTGCCCCAGCCCATCTTGGAGGCATCTGTTGTAATCATGATGCACCTGGAGATCTACTCTAGGGGAACCCCTGCCCGTAGAAATGCAAGGTCGGTCCAAGGACTGAAGAGGCAGTGACAGATCGGCGTGATGGCCACGCGATGTGTCCCACAGCACCATGCCCATCTCGGGACTCGAGACTGAAGCCAGTGCTGAAGAGGTCTCATATGCATCAACCCGTGCGGTGTGGCCACCACTGAGGATGCCATATGCCCCAGGAGTCTCTGAAAAAGTTTCAGTGGAACCGCTGTCCTCCATCTTGTTTGTGAGGTGTGCCATCATCGAGATTGAGTCCAACTCCAAACCAAGAAAAGAGATGATCTGGACCGGGGAGAGCTTGCTCTTTTTCCAGTTGACCCGAAGCCCCAGTCGGCTGAGGTGCCGGAGCACGAGGTCCCTGTGTGCGCACAGCAACTCTCGAGAGTGAGCTAGGATTAGCCAGTCATCGAGATAGTTAAGGATGCGGACATCCAGTTCCCTTAGCGGGGCAAGGTCTGCCTCTGCGACCTTAGTGAAAACACGAGGGGACAAGGACAGGCCGAAGGGGAGGACTTTGTACTGGCATGCCTGGCCTTCGAAGGCAAACCGCAGGAAGGGTCTGAGATAAAACCGAGACGTGGAAATACGCGTCCTTCAGGTCTACCGCCGTGAACCAATCTTGATGCTGGACGCTCACTAGAATGTGTTTTTGTGTCAGCATCTTGAACGGGAGTCTGTGCAAAGCCCGGTTCAGTACTTGCAGGTTCGGTACGATGAAGTAAGAGCTGTAGAACTCTTTCTTCATCTCGAATGGAGGGACAGGCTCTATCGCGCTCTTGCGCAGAAGGGTCGCGATCGCCGTACGTAAGGTGAAGCGGATGCCGCTGAACCTGGGCGGGCGCCTGGCGAACTAAATCGCGTAGCCGAGTTGGACGGTCTGGGTCAGCCATCACGACGGGTTGGAAAGCACGAGCCACGCGCCCAAACTCCGGGCGAGGGGAACCAAGGGAATGATCACATCGGACGTACTGGCAGGTGGGGCCTCGTGACGGGGCTGAGCTCGAGGTGCCATGTCGAGGAGACTCGAGGCCTGTGGCCGTGCTGAGTCCAGGGACATTGAAGCACTTACCTGGCTCCTGCCACCCACCATAAGATTGGCTGAGGAGGGGGGAGGAGGAATCTCATCCTCGTAGTCCACCGGAACTGTGTGGGTGTGTTTGTGCCACTGCTGGGCGCACGGGGCGGGGGGGGGTCCACTGCTGGAGCGCCATACCTTCAAAAATGGGACGGCCTAAAACGTGACGAAAACCACTCTTTTGTTGAACTTTTGGGTACCGCAGCCTCTTGGGCATGCGGCAAAAAATGAAACAAAGGATTCTCCTCCCGGCCCTCCACCGGGGGATGGAGTGGTCTGTTCACCAGCTCCAGAGAAGCAGGTCTCCTCGCCCCTGGGCACTTCGAAGCCTTCCTTGGGTTCTTAGCGGCCAGCCATGAGACGGGTGGCGTCTACTTCCTGCGTTGGGCTCCGCACTGGGGCTGGGCCATGGGGGCGGGGTGCGGTGGAGCGGGTGTTGTTGCTGCAGGAGGATGCCCTTGGCGATGAGCAGACAGGACACAGGGTCTTGAGCCGCGCCGGGGCAAGATGTGTTGTATGGCCTCCGTCTGCTTCTTCACCACCAAGAACTGCTGGGCAAAGTCCTCGACGGTGTCGCCGAACAGGCCAACCTGGGAGATGGGGGCGTCAAGGAACGTGCCTTGTCAGCCTCTCGCATCTCAAAAAAAGGTGGCGCTCCTGGACCACCAGGGTGGACATCACCTGCCCGTGAGACTGAGCGCAGTTCCTGCATGAATCCCAGGACAGGACTACCCTTGTGCAGCTCTTTTAGCGCCTTGGCTTGGTGAACTTGCAGGAGAGCCATGGCGTGCAGGGCGGAGGCGGCTTATCCAGCGGCACCGTAGGCCCTAGTCGTCAGGGACGATGTAAACCTACAGGCCCTGGGTGGGAGCTTCGGGCGCCCGCGCCAGGTGGCGGCGCTCTGCGGACACAAGTGCACCGCGAGCACCTTATCCACCTGGGGATCACCGAATAAACCCTGGCCGCTCCACCATCAAGGTTAGTGAGAGCGGGGGAGCTGAAAGACCGTGACCAGGCAGTAAAAGGTGCCTCCCATGATCTTGTCAGCTCCTCATGAACTTCCGGAAAGAAAGGGCGGGGCATGGCTGTGGGTGGCACCCTGAGCCCAGGAACCAATCGTCGAGCCGCGAGGGTTCAGGGGAGAGTGGAGGGTTCCACTCTAGCCCGATGCTCGCAGCCGCCCGGGAAAGCATGTCCGTCATTTCCGCGTCGGCCTGAGACTGGGCGACCATTCCCGAAGGAGGAAGCCCAGCTGAAGCCTGTGTCCGACTGGATAAGCCCGCTCTCCAATGCTGCGCTCGATAACTCATCATCTTCCCGGGCTCTGAACAAGAGGTCGAACTTGCCCTGAGACGAGCCAGCGGTCTCGTCCGAGCGCCCGACCGGGGCAAGCGAGCATGCTGGGGAATGGGAAGTCCCATTACGAAAGCAAGCCGCGACCGCAATGTTGCCATGGTCATGTTCTTGCAATGAGGACATGACCCATCCATGAATGATGTCTCCGTGTAGGCAGCGCCCAGACACATAAGACAGCGATCGTGGCCATCAGAAGCGGAGAGATAACAACCGCAACCAGGAATAACACACAAACAGAAAGGCATCTTTAAAAAGACGTTCCGTGTGTGCCGCTCTTTTTGTGAATGAAAATATACTCTTTTAGAATATACTCTCTTTTTTCGCTCTGCCGAAGCGCCCAGGGGCGTTCTCTGCACTCCACGGGTGCAGAGGGGGAGAAGCCGCTGAAATGTGCCGTAAATCCAGCAGTTTTGAGTTGCGTCTTTGGAGGGAATTGAATTCAATGCACTGAATACAACCGCTCGGCTCCGAAGAGAAAATCTGAATGAGTGGTTGCATACCAGCTCCTTTTATAATTTAATTTTTTGTTTAATGAATTTATTATTTATTTTTTAAAAATTATTTATCATACATTATACATTTACACATATACAGTGAAATTCTTTTTTTTTCACATATCCCAGCTAAGTTGGGGTCAGAGTGCAGGGTCAGCCATGATACGGCACCCCGGGAGCAGATAGGGTCAAGGGCCTTGCTCAAGGGCCCAACAGTGGCATTTTGGCAGTGCTGGGGCTTGAACCCCCAATCTTCTGATCAGTAACCCAGAGCCTTAACCACTGCTCCCGTACATTATACCCATATGTCCGGAGGAGTGGCATGCAAATTCCACTCGCCAATTCCCATTGGCCTTTTTTCAAAAAAGCAGAGGTGTTTGGGGCTCCCAAGAGTGACCCCTAGTGTCACTACATCGACACAACGTCGAGTGAGTGACAGCTATTTAAATACACACTGTTTCAGAAGTCTATCCACAAGACTTTAACATTAAACTACATTTTAACTACAAGAGTAGTGTTATAGAATCACTGAATGACCGATATCATGCCACAGAACGCTGGTAAACCTGATAACTTCACATTATAGGTGCAAGGATACCAGAACTCCAAACTCCACACACAGTGACGCTTGACTAGAAGTTCATCCACCTAGAAAATGAATCCTACCGCAAAAGGACAATTTCCAGTAAAATAACAATACTCAATATTTCACGAACGTACTTAGTCCAAGAGCGTACTCCAAAAGGTTCCTTAGAAGAGTTAAAGCTCAGACTTTGCAGGAAATTGGGAACAATACCATAAAGATGATGCCAGAACCCAATTTTTTTTTTCTAAACAGAATATCAGTACCTCTGTAGTTGAACATGGAATTTAAAAATGTCTGATTTAGAAACAAATACTCAGTGGACAACTAGACAAAGACAGATAAATAAATTTCAATGTACTGAAAAATTAGGGAATTGGTTTGTGAATGGACTTAATTTAAAGTAATGGACAAACATATCAATAGAAAAAGGTATTTGGAAAGATACTTTTGTTTTTATTACAATCTTGATATCTTGAGACTTGGTTTAATTTTTCAAGACTATACTTGGAATTGTGATTCAGATCTGATCCCTGATTTGAGGCTTTTAAATTACCCACTTGTACCCACTTACCCCTGATTTTAGTTTATAGTTACTTCTTTTAATATCCCTGACTCAAACTCTTAGTTACTCCCTTCAAAATTAATAATTTATTTCCACATTTAATTTTCTTTCAAAAACACAAGCTGCCATATCTATTTTTGAACCCTCCAGTATTCTTGCCCCCATAGATTTATATTGTAAGTGCACTGCTGTAATTGTCTTTTTTGCAACATTCCTTTAATAAGACCATGTATGTGTTTGTTGCAGGCGAGAGACGAGGTCATCACCGTCCTAAGAGCAGATAAAATCGATCTGGCTCTTCTGGAGGCCAAATATGGCTTTGTAACGCCTCAGAAGGTTTTGAAGGCTCTGCAGAGAGACGCGATACAGGGCGAAAACAGCAGCTGGCAGGACGACATCTATGAGAAACCCATGACGGAGGTACGATGGGTACATTTAATGCTGCGTTCACGTCGTGTTGTGTCCAGAATGCCAAAACTGATCCATTTGCGGCTTTGTTGTTATTGACAGCAAAATATTTCATCACTTAATTAATTCACCTCTATATGTTCTTTTAAAACCTTTTAAGTAGAAAGAAAGACCTCCAGGTAACAGTGGCTGTAGTAAAATGGCATTTCAAACAGAAATACGTGTTATATATCTTTAACTGTTGAGGTTGCTGCCATATTGGTTCATTTTACATGACATCACCACATCTACAAAGATGTGAATGCTTTTTACTGTTCGGAATCGTAGTAATTCCGACCTGATGTGAAAGCACCATTAATCACTTCTGGGTAGAATACTGTATGTACAGTAAATACATGTATGGTGCACTAACAAAAAAGTATAAAAAGAACCATGGTACTGTTTTTGAACATGTACCATGCTAATTCCATGACGTATCTTAACTCTCCTATGGTATTCAAAAATGGCACATTCCTTTGGTATTCATGGTCATTTTTGACCGGAAGGGTCAGATGCGGAACCCTTTTTTTTTGGATGATGATGATAATGATAAAAAAATGTCTTCCTGAAGTAAGAACAATAAAATTAGGCATTTCTTTTATTTTGATCTTATGTGCATTTCTAAATGTTACCATTAATTTTCATATACAAATAAGCTAATTTTTGGAAGAAAAAAAAATTACATTCAGAACCTACACTTCTATAAGCTTAAACATGAAGAAAATATGATAATGTGACAGATTGCTGCCATCTGGTGAACAAAATATAAATAACATGACTTGAACACCATGTCATGCCAGTAACAGCCAGTAGATGACTGTAGACATATACTGTGTAGTATGATGACTTGTTGTAACCTAATTTTAGATTTTATCACAAGATATGCATTTGGATATGTATTTAAACTATTATTTGTCAAATTTTATCATTTTAAAATTGATTTGAAGTGCCAGTTTTTGCAGTTAATGTCATTATGCTTGCAATCAAACCTGACCATGGTGTTACAAAGAGAATAAGCATTTTTCTACAATTATTTACTTCAAACATAAACATTTAATAACGCAAAGTAAATGCATAATAATGTCAAGAAAATAAACATCAAGAAACAGAAATGAACTGCAAAATTCTGAAAATTCAATTAGAGAATAAAACAGAAGAATCAAAATAAACATTTTGCAATTTCAAACTTTCTATAATAAAAATTTACTTTGCAAACATGTATTGTGTGTGTGTGTGTGTGTTTGATTTGCTGTCATTAGCTGGAAACAACAGTTCCCAATCTGTCACTCACTCGACGTTGTGTCGATGTAGTGACACTAGGGGTCACTCTTGGGAGCCCGAGACACCTCTGGTCTTTGATAAAAGACCAATGAAAATTGGCGAGTGGTATTTGCATGCCACTCCCCCGGACATACAGGTATAAAAGCAGCTGGTATCCAACCACTCATTCAGATTTTCTCTTCGGAGCCGAATGGTCATGCTCTCTGAGCTGAATTCCCACGACTGTTCATTCACCTCTGCTGGATCTGATGGTGCATTTCAGCAGCATCTCCCTCCTCTGCAATGGTGCACTGCAGAGAATGCCCTGGGTGCTTTGGCAGAAATAAGAGTATATTTCTCTAAAAGAGTATATTTCTCTAAAAGAGCGGCACACACGGAATGTCTTTTTAAAGACGCGTCTTTTTAAAGATGCCTTTCCTTTATGTGTTATTCCTGGTTGCGCTCGTTATCTCTCGCCTTCTGACGATCATGATCTGATCGTCGCGAGACACGTCTTTTGTGTCTGGGCACTGCTCACGCGGAGACAGCGTTCGTGGATGGGTCATGTACTCATTACGAGGACATGTCCATGGCAACAGTGTGGTCGCGGCTTGCCTTTGTAAGAAAGAAAGCCACCCCAGAGGCTCCCTGCCTCGGTCCTTTTACCCACAGGTATGAGGCCAGTGCGGCTAGCACTGGGGGCGATTTGGGGACCCCAATGGGACCGCCTCCGCCGGGTATACCCCCGTGGACCTCCCATTCCCCAGCATGCTCGTCTGCCCCGATCGGGCTTCTGGATGAGTCCGCCGGCTCGTCTCATGGCAAGTTCGACCTCTTATTCGGAGCCCGCGAAAGTGATGAGCTCTCAAGCGCAGCATCGGAGAGTGGGCTCGTCCAGTCGGATGCAGAAGCCTCAGCTGGGCTCCTCCCTTCGGGTGCGGTCGCCCGGTCACAGGCTGACGCGGAGATGATGACATGCTTTCCCGGGCAGCCGCGAGTGTCAGGCTAGAGTGGAACCCTCCGCTCTTCCCTGAACCCTCGCGGCTCGATGACTGGTTCCTGGGCTTGCGGCGCTGCTCAAAGCCACGCCTCGCCCTGTTCCTTTCTTCCCGAAAGTGCATGAAGAGCTGACAAGGTCGTGGGAGGCACTTTTTACTGCCCGGTCTTGATCTTTGCAGCTTCCCCACCCTCACTACCCTCGATAGTGGGGCGGCCAAGGGCTATTCGGCAATCCCCCGGTGGATAAAGGCGCTAGAAAGATGTGGTGCGATAGAACCTGTCCCTCCGGCCGGGATGAAGAAGGGGTTTTACAGCCCCTACTTCATCGTACCAAAAAAAAGGTGGTGGCTTGCGGCCAATCTTGGACCTGCGAGTACTGAACCGGGCTTTACACAGACTCCCGTTCAAGATGCTGACGCAAAAACGCATTCTGGGGAGCGTCCGGCATCAAGATTGGTTCGCGGCCGTAGACCTGATGGACACGTACTTCCACGTCTCGATTCTACCTCGACACAGACCCTTCCTGCGGTTTGCATACGAGGGTCAGGCATATCAGTACAAGGTCCTCCCTTTCGGCCTGTCCTTGTCTCCTCGCGTCTTCACGAAAGTCGCAGAGGCAGCCCTTGCCCCATTAAGGGAAGTGGGCATTCGCATTCTCAAGTACCTCGATGATTGACTAATCCTAACTCACTCTCGGGACATGTTGTGCACACAGGGACTTGGTGCTCTCACACCTCAGCCGACTAGGGCTTCGGGTCAACTGGGAAAAGAGCAAGCTCCTCCCGGTTCAGAGCATCTCTTTCCTCAGTTTGGAGTTGGATTCAGTCTCTTTGACAGTGCGCCTCATGAACAAGCGTGCACAGTCGGTGCTGGCCTGTTTGAAGGTGTTCAAACCGAAAACAGTGGTTCCACTGAAACTCTTTCAGAGGATCCTGGGGCATATGGCATCCTCAGCTGTGGCCACCCCACTCGCGTTGATGCATATGAGACCGCTTCAGCACTGGCTTCAGACTCGAGTCCTGAGATGGGCATGGCGCCATGGGACACATCGCGTGGTCATCACACTGGTCTGTCACCATCTTTTCAGCCCTTGGACCGACCTCTCATTTCTACGGGCAGGTGTTCCCCTAGAGCAGGTCTCCAGGCGCATCGTGGTCATGACAGATGCCTCCAAAACGGGTTGTGGCGCTATTTGCAACGGGTATGCAGCTGCCGGCTTGTAGACAGGCCCGCGACCGCATTGGAACATCAACTGCCTCCAGTTGTTGACAATTCTGCTCGCCCTGCGGAGGTTTCAGCCATTGATCCAGGGCAAGCATGTGTTAGTTCGGACAGACAACACAGCAATGGCATCATATGTCAACCGCCAAGGTGGTCTGCGCTCTCGTTGTATGTCACAACTCTCCCGCCATCTCCTCCTCTGGAGTCAGCAGCACTTCAAGTTGCTGCGAGCCACTCACATCCTGGGCGACCTCAACACTACAGCGGACGCGCTGTCACGGCAGGTTACCCTCAGGGGAGAGTGGAGACTCCACCCTCAAGTGGTCCAGCTGATTTGGAGTCGATTCAGACAGGCACAGGTGGACCTGTTCGCCTCCCAAGAATCCTCCCACTGCCCGCTCTGGTACGCCCTGACCGAGGCACCCCTTGGCATAGACGTGCTGGCACACAGCTGGCCCCCTGGCCTGCGCAAATATGCGTTTCCCCCCAGTGAGCCTACTTGCACAGACTCTGTGCAAGGTCAGGGAGGACGAGGAACAGGTCGTCCTGGTAGCACCCTACTGGCCCACCCAGACGTAGTTCTCGGACCTCACACTCCTCGTGACAGTCCCCCCCAAATTCCCCTGAGGAGGGACCTTCTTTCTCAGGGACGGGGCACCATCTGGCACCCACGACCAGACCTCTGGAATCTCCATGTCTGGCCCCTGGACGGGACGCGGAAGACCTAAGCGGTCTACCACCCACGGTGGTAGACACGATCACTCAGGCTAGGGCCCCCTCTACGAGGCACCTGTATGCCTTTAAGTGGCATCTGTATGCTAAGTGGTGTTCTTCCCGACAGGAAGACCCCCAGAGATGGGCAGTCAGATCAGTGCTTTCCTTCCTGCAGGAGAGGTTGGAAAGGTGGCTGTCCCCTTCCACCTTGAAGGTGTACGTTGCCGCCATAGCAGCACACCACAATGCAGTTGACGGTAAGTCCTTAGGGAAGCACGACCTGATCATCAGTTTCCTGAGAGGCGCCAGGAGGATGAATCCCTCCAGACCGTGCCTCGTTCCCTCATGGGACCTCTCTGTAGTTCTTTAGGGTCTACAGAGAGCCCCCTTTGAGCCTTTGCAGTCAGCTGAACTTAAGGCACTCTCCTTGAAGACTGCCCTCCTGACTGCGCTCACTTCCATCAAGAGGGTAGGAGACCTGCAAGCGTTCTCTGTCAGTGAAACGTGCCTGGAGTTTGGTCCGGGCTACTCTCACGTGATCCTGAGGCCCCGACCGGGCTATGTGCCCAAGGTTCCCACGACACCTTTTAGGGACTAGGTGGTGAACCTGCGAGCGCTGCCCCAGGAGGAGGCAGACCCAGCCCTATCGTTGCTGTGTCCGGTGCACGCTTTACGCCTCTATCTGGATCACACGCAGAGCTTTAGGATGTCTGAGCAGCTCTTTGTCTGCTTTGGTGCACAGCGGAAAGGAAGCGCTGTCTCCAAGCAGAGGATCGCACACTGGCTCATTGATGCCATAGCTATGGCATATCACACCCAGGACATGCCGCCCCGGTAGGGCTACGAGCCCATTCTACCAGAGGTCTAGCGGCCTCCTGGGTCCTGGCCAGGGGTGCCTCTCTAACAGACATTTGCAGAGCAGCGGGCTGGGCAACACCCAACACCTTTGCAAGGTTCTACAACCTCCAGGTGGAACTGGTTTCATCCCAGGTAGTAGCACGCAATACAAGCGGATAAGCCCGGGATAGCCGGCCGGGTGTATTGCTTGCACATAGCACCTTTCACCTCTTCTGAGCTGAAGACATATGCCATTAATTCCCAGTAGTGTTCACAAACTATGTTCCCTGTTTGACTTCCTCCGAGCCCTGTGGCAGTCGAGTTTTTGGAGAGACTCGATGCCGGCCCAGTACACGTGCTAACTAAGAGCCCTGTTCTGGCGTAGGTGCTCCGCATGTGGTGGTTCCCTGTAAGGTAACCCCATGCGATATATATCTTCTGCTAATTTGTTTCCCTGTTGGCAAACTGCATCTTCCTTGGGCAGAGCCCCTCTGCCACAGTCTTAATGTTTGTAGTAACTCCTCCCCCGTTGGGTAGGAACTACGTTGAGACTCTCCACATGGTCGTCAAGACTTAAATATCCCCCCTTCTCTTTGGGCGAGGTGTGGTCTCCGCGGTGTCCTCCCCTTGGGAGGTACACCACCCAACTAGACCTGGCAGCCCAGTCAGATAATCCCCCTTCTTTTTTAGGGAGTGGAAAAAAAGAAGGGGAAAAGAGGCCACGACTGGGTTAGCTTGACTCTATCTTTTGGGTAGTCAACTTGTCCCCAAAGGGTCGTTCGACACTCATATCTATGTTGGGGGAGGATACATGTCGGCCTGGTGTGCTGGCTACGAGGCACACAGTGGTCTGCCCGTCACACACCGCCAGTTCACGTAACACAGTTCAGCCAGTTGTGGCGTTTCGTATAGGGACCCCTAGTGTCACTACATCGACACAATGTCGAGTGAGTGACAGATAGGGAACGTCCTGGTTACTTGCGTAACCTCTGTTCCCAGATGAAGGGAACGAGACATTGTGTCCCTCCTGCCACAACGCTGAACTACCCGCTGAAATGTCCGGACCTTGTCTCAGCTCCTCAGCATAAAACCGGAATGAGTGGTTGGATACCAGCTCCTTTTATACCCGTATGTCCGGTGGAGTGGCATGCAAATACCACTCACCAATTTTCATTGGCCTTTTATCAAAGACCAGAGGTGTCTCGGGCTCCCAAGAGTGACCCCTAGTGTCACTACATCGACACAATGTCTCGTTCCCTCCATCAGGGAATGGAGGTTACGCAAGTAACTAGGATGATGTCTTGTAAAGCCAACAATGACCAAAAGAGGCTGTAGAGCTTCACTTATTGATGCCCTGTGTGTGTGTGTGTGTGTGTGTGTTGTGCATTGTGAGTGTGTTATCATCTCAACCCTTCATTTCTGAGTGTGTATTTTTAGCATTGTGGCGGATTTATTGGTTTTATTTGACAAATGTAAAAAAAAAAAAAAAAGCTTTGTGTTGTAGTCTCACCAGTTCATTGTGTGTGTAAGTGGGTGTGTATGTTTTGCACTGAAGATGCCCATCCTCACCTGTAGTTTTTTCTGTTTTGTGGCTGATTTATTGATTGTATTTGACAGATCAAAAAGAAAAAATAATTGCTCTGTCTTTTGGTCTTTTCCATTCATTTTCAATGGTTGGTAAATTTTGACCGTGAATACCAAAGGTGTCGCTTTTCCTTTTTTTTTTTTATAACCACTTAGACTTACTGAATCAAGCCCAATTTTTTATTTTTTTATTTTGTATGTTTAGATGGCAAATGGAGGATAAAAACACCAAGTCTTGTACTGCTCAGATAAAGGATATCAAAAATGACCAAAAACCATAGGAGGGTTAAATACCATGGCACATGAATATGGTAATGATCCAGTACTGAAGTATACATAAAATGAACCTTGGTATTACCAGTGTTTGGACTAATCTGATTACACGTAATTCAGTAATGTAATCTAATGACTTTTAAATTGAAAAAGTAGTGTAAGACATTAAAATTTAAATTCTTGTGATCACATTAGTTATTTTCAGATAAGTTAATTACACGTAAGTACATTACTTGTGTTGCACATATTTCTGAAATAATATTATTTGTGTAGAACACATTTAAAACATGAATTATGTTCATATGCACATCTGTTTGTTTCTGTGACGCCTGTAGGACATGCGCCCACTAACTTTCTTTTCTGTAAGAAAGAAACATGTGGTGTTGAGTGTACAGGATGACTCGCATGTGACAATGAACAAAGAGGAAATATATACATTATTTTGAATTCGTTGAGTGGACAAACCAAAACTTTTCTTTGAAAATTGTTTTTTGAAAGTAAGTTAAAATTAAAGCAAATAAGTAATGTGATTACTTTTTCATTAAATTGATCAGTAAAGTAATCTGATCACAACTTTAGGGAAATCATTTGTAATCTGTAGTGGATTACTTTGATGTGTAGTTTACCCAACACTGGGAATTCCTGCGTGTCCTCAGCGTGTTGTTCTCCGTCAGTTGGACAGGTTGGTGGAACAGCAGCGAGAGACGTACAGACGGATGTTGGAGCAACTGCTGATGGTGGAACAATCACACAGACAGACACTCATCAGACTGCAGGATGAGAAGAGAAACCACAGCGACTTCATGAGGAAGAGCGATGAGTTCACCAGCCTCCTAGAGCAGGAGAGAGAGAGGTCAGTCACCTGTACCGCCATAAACGACAGGGGTTGTTTTAAGAGGATAGGTCAGCCAAAAATGAATGTTCTGTCATCATTTACTCACCCTCATGCACACGTATACATTTCTTTCTTCTGTAGAACACAAAAGGAGATGTGAATGTTCAGCCTCAGTCACCATTTACCTTCATTGTGTGTAAAAAAGATGCAGTGAAAGTAAACGGTGACTGACAGTGAAATGTTTTGCTTGCAAAGTGTGTTTGTGCTATATATTTTGAAAATAAGTGTCGCACTGCAAAAACAAATTTTTGTAAAAGTATTTTTGTCTCATTTTCCAGTAAGGGTTATTTTGAGTGCTTGTGCTTTCTGAATGAGAACATGGTTAAACCTGTGCAAAATCAGGACATTTGTGTGTTGAGTTTTCCAGAAAATGTTAAACACATTGGATCATGTGTGAAAAGAGGTGATTGTGTTTATAGTTTTCAGAAATGTGTCTTTGTTTCAAAAGTTGAAGGAATGGTTTGGGTATTACAACAACAGATTCAGTTATAGTGTGTCAGCAATCCAGAAAAACTGTATCAACACACTTTAATTCATGTTAACACACATTTTCCTATCTGAGCTAAAGTCACAACAAACTAACACTGAGAGAAACAGAGCGTCGTCTCTGCTTTCATGTACTGGAAAGATTAAAGTCTTCATGGATGAGTCCAGTGTGCATGAATCCATGTGAATCCTGCTGGATATTTTTACACAAACTCATCCGGACAGAATTAGGTTTCAGCTTTTAAAGGGTAACAGGGGACTATTTCTGTTCAGAGATATATTATCAGCCTCGGTTTATTTTTAATCTACTAGGACTTATTTTTAAGAGCCTTGTAAGGTCATGAAAATGGAAACATTATTAATGGCTTGGAGTTAAATTAGTGTTTGGCAAAGATATGAATCTGATTATAACAGTAGTGACCGTTTAAAGTCCAGTGATTATTACTGAGAGATATTTGTCCAAACTGATTTTCACAAAATTGGGAAACTAAACAACATTTGCAGCTTCATTGAATTCTACCCGCTCAACACCAGTTTCATGTACAACAGTAAAGAGAAGACTCAGGGGTGCAGGTCTTATGGGAAGAACTGCAAAGAAAAAGCCACTTTTGAAACAGAAAAACAAAAAGAAAAGGTTAGAGTGGACAAAGAAACACAGACATTGGACAACAGATAATTGGAAAAGAGTGTTATGGATCTTAACCCCATTGAGCTTTTGTGGGATCAGCTAGACTGTAAGGTGCGTGAGAAGTGCCCGACAAGACAGCCACATCTATGGCAAGTGCTACAGGAAGTGTGGGGTGAAATGTCACCTGAGTATCTGGACAAACTGACAGCTAGAATAACAAGGATCTGCAAAGCTGTCATTGCTACACGTGGAGGATTTTTAGATGAGAACTCTTTGAAGTAGTTTAAGAAGTTCTGAAATTTTTTTTCACATTATTAATGTCCTGACTATACATTGTGATCAGCTGAATGCCACTTTGGTGAATAAAAGTACCAATTTCTTTCCATAAGAGCAAAATCTGTACATTATTCCAAACTTTTGGCCAACAGTGTATATATATATATTTATAGCTTACCATCTTTTTAATGGAAAAATTGCTTTAAAAACAGTAACTGAATTTCAGTCATGACAAATCTGAAAGATTTAGCATGTTTATGCGGGTATGACACATTGATAGCATATCGGTCTTGGTGGACTAGATCTGCTATGCTGCTGACGAGCAAATACGGAGACTTACTACTCCTAGAACATACACAGACATACTGAGTTAAGCATGTGAACATCCTGCTGCTGCTGGTGGACATTTAGAAAAACACAAGACATGCTGCATCAAGCATCTAAGAAACGCTGCTGCACAAATAGACATGAATACAATCCCCATGTAGCAGATATAGACATTGGGCTGGGGTGGAGGAGGGTTTCAGTGAAACCGGCTTGCAAACTGAGCAAATTTAAATGTCAGGCAAAGTGAGAGTTGATTGGCTACCCGATTACACCTCATAGGATCTATCAGCTTACACCATGTGAGCCAATTGGCTTTGACATATCACATGTGAGCAAACTGATTGACTAACAGATAACAAGTTCAAAGAACCTATCAGCTTGCACCATTCATGCCTGAACTCTCAACTTTGTGTCACTCTTTCGAAGTGTTATTTAAAAAATACAATGAAAACTGCATGCGATCTTTATGCTGAATAAATTCAGCTACACTCTTCTTTGTAAAAAAAAAAAGATCCGAATGAACTTTTAGTCTCTAGCTGTAGATTGTTCCCTTATTTTCTGTATACTTTCTGTTTCAAAAATAAAGCTTTTTAATTATAGCCTGTAGTTTTAAAAAGAAACATTGTCCATAAATTCGTCCATATCACTCCTGCTCTGTATTAAAATCTTCTGAAGCCATACAATAGCATTGTGTGAGGAACAGACCAAAATTTAAGTCTTGATTCACTGAACATCTGGTGCACACGCAAGAATGCTTTCATTAATATGAGTGCAGCGCATATAAAGACATATTTCACAGAGGATATTCAATGAGAAAAACAATGTTCTGCTTACACTGTGGACAGACAAATGTCTTCCCGAAACCTGTCTAGAAAAATGTACTATACTTTTGATTTCATCAGCACCTGTTTGATCAACTAAAATTGTTATTTAGAAACTACAAATCGCACTGAGCTCCACATTTCTTCATGTGCAAGCGATTTTAAAGATCACAGATGACATAATGCAACAGCCATGAACTAAAGAATGAGAAATCAGCTGTAATTCTTTAGTTTTTATTCTCAATGAAGTATCTTCCAGTGGAAATCTTTCAACAAGTTCAGGTGGAAGTGTGTGTGTGTGTAACATCTGGTTAGAGTTAGCTGGTTGCTGCTGCCTCATAAAGTCGAGTAAAGTGAGGCATTAGATCATCAGAGCTGCAGTCAGTGAGCGATACATCAACATTCATATTTACAACTTTACACTGAGAGAGAGACATGTATGTGAATACAAGAGAGAGAAACAGACCAGGTCTGGTGTCCATTCCCGTGCTCTGCAGCACATTTTCCTGCGAGTATGTAATGTCAGCACACAGAGGAAATGATGACATGCTGCTACAATGTGTCCTACAACAATAGATTAATGAGCATGAAATTAAAACCTGCTGCACTTCAAACGGACGACATGTCCACACGCCTCACGCTGTGATAAAACAAGCGCTCGCTTCTACAAATATTTAATGATGGTACACCATGATACTGTTGCGTCTTTCTGCTGTAATGCTTTAGAACAACAGCAGCATCTATTTGTGATTAGAAACAGAAAGTTCTGTCACTAAATTCTGATTGGATGAGTCACATTCGAAGCATCATCGTAAAACAAACGCTGAAACAAACACACACACGTTACTGCACATTATATATTAATGCACCAAGTTTCTACATTGTTTGACATCATTGTTTGAATAATGAAGTGCATTAAATTCTTCATTTGGATTTGTAATAATGATTAAAGGTAAAGTGTGTATTTCAGTGCTACTAGCATCACCAAATGGAATTGATTGAATCAGCAGCTGACATGTCAAAATGCTCAGATGAACAGATGAAATGTTTTGAAATCAAACTACAAATGGATTACTAATAGTGACTGTGAACATTAAAGATACAAGTGCTTTAACATCCAAAAATGACGTCAGAACAGTGGGGCAGTATAAACAATGAGTCACAGTTTAATCTGACATCATTATCTCAATAAGCAACTAAAATCTTTTCACGTTACTCATTTGAACAGTAATACACTTCAGTACATTTAGTTCTAGAGTTTGATACAGAAATATCTGCCAATATCTCTGAGGCTGATCGTGTCACTGAGCCGAACGTTAAACAACATCTTAAAAGTGGACATCCCGATGGGCCGAGACCAGAACTGTCCTGTTGAACATTGCATGTGATTATTGCCATTTTGTGAATGTGTCCAGTATAAATGTCTCGCGTCTCCTTGCACGGTAATTAGCGACACCTTGGATGAGCAGATATTTTTTATGGCGTTGCTCGTGTCAGACACACTCATGTTTGAGCCCAGAACCGAGCCACTCGGCCAAACCAAACACACCCTTAGATCAGCTAATCTGATCACAGGAAACACACTTCCAGAGATGTTTCATAAGGAGAATTGTCTGGAGGACTCTGGGAGCGTGCGATTAGAGTCATTGTGAATTACAGAACAGCTGTTGAGACTCTTCTGGCACATTCACACTGACCAGAAGACCTTCAAAATCTCAATCATCAACACACAGTTTCAGTTGAGTTCCTGAAGACAAGACCATTATGACTAAAAAAATATATAGTCTTGCTGGCCTTTTGTCTCTATTATGTCACTAATTTAGTTTCACTGAGATTTCTGAGATGTTTGTTTCTATTTAAGAAACAGGCAAATATAACCGAGGTGATCACCTCTGGAAATATTCAACACAACCGCAAATTCGCAGTTATTCCTCCTTCGAAATGTAAAAATCCAAGCCAGCGGGCCCGTAATCAAGGTAGTTTGGGGAATTGAATAGGGAAACAGCTGAAAATACACCTCTTCACCTCTAAAAAACTTTGACTACTGGCTGTGAGAAGAGTCAATCACATCAGCAGAAGAACGAGTTATGACATTTTGATTAATGATTACAAAGTCAAAAACAATTCACACACACACACACACACACACACACAAAACAACAACAACAAATATGCATGGATGGATCGTTCACATGAAGACCGACCAATAACATGCATGAAGAAAATAAATAGGGTAAAATCTGATATCATGCCGACTTATGTATGAGTGTCATTGCACTATATAACAAAATATCAAACCAATGCTTTGCAAAACGTTTTTTGTGTTGTTTTCCAGTAAAAATATCTAAAACAGGATCAGTTTACTTGAGAAGCAAAATGACATAAAATAAACATATAGTCATGTTTTCAGAGAAATCAAACAAGACTTAGTAACATTTATGCTTATAACAAGAAAAAACAATTTACCAATGGGGTAAAAAAAAAAAAGAAAAAACGTTTGATTCAAAGGGGAAATGAATGTATTTTTCTTCCCCCATTGGCAGATCGTTTTTACCTGTTTTAATCATGAACCGCACCAAATTTTGTTCGATTTCTCCGAAAACAAGACTTAATACCTCATGCCATTCAAAGCCTAAACGCGGTTAACACACATTTCTCCATGTGTAAACACTAAGTTGCAAAATGTTTCACACACCAGTCAGAATTTTAGAATAAACTAAAAGGTGAATATGTGCTTTGGAATAATGGATCCAAACAATGTTTGAAGAGCTGGAAGGCAGAGAAATAGAGACCAACACAAAGAGGTAGAGGAAGGTGAAGAAGAACGATATGTTGTCCCAGATGATATCTCCATTCTGGCTGACTTTGTTTTTGTGCATGGTATCTCAATGGTGGCCAACAAGTCCAGCTAAATCTAAATCATTTAATGGTTACATCTATCATTCAGACCTTCAGACAAGAAAACCAATCTCTGCAATTTGCTTAAGACAAGTGAGGTAACATACAGGGTACATTACTGCAGGCTATTGTACTGTACATGGTCACATGTTCTTGACACTTGAACTGATCATTTGTGAAAATATGTTTACTTTGTCTTGCCCAACTGTACTTGTTCTTCTGTATTTCTGCAAGAAATGAGGGACATTTGGTTTGTGTGCAGACTCTACTTTACAGTATACTATATTCCTTATTTTGCTTATTTCTCTATACTTTGAAATCATTTGTTACTGTAGAGTTTTCTTTTTGAAAGCGATTTTCACCAGGCATCATTTTACAGTGCTGTAACGAAGGCTTACTCTCAAATTAACTTTTTGAACATTGCTTTACAGTGTTTACCTGCACCCTTCCATATTTTATGTACATTTACAGACCTGCAAAATTCTTCCTGGTTGATTTAGTTTTTTCCCACTGATGTATTGTGAGCAGTGCAATAGTTTGTGTTTGCTGGTTTGTGTCATTTGAAGCCAGTGTTTAATTTTGACATGAGATAACATGTTTTTGAGTGAAATATTTGATTTTGACGTGGAAGTTTGTACAAACTGGTGTGTAGTTTTGAGATTGTGTTTTTAGTTGAAAATGCTGAATTGTTCCATGAAATGCGTTGATCAAGAAAACGGTATCAGTTAAAGTGAGTTAAATTTGAGTCAACCAGCATGCTCTTTTGGAAAAGCTGTTTGACATTACGATTCATAACTACACATTATTCCAAAGGCAAAAATGTTGTCTTTGTAATTGTTAATGAAAATATAGTAATTTTCTTGGCCTCTGAAATGACTTTCCTTCTCAGCTGACGTCATCAAGCCCTCTTATTTTTCATTCACCTGTTGTATAATCAATTCCACATGGAGAAAATCAAATCCCGCTCAACAGTTTTCATTGAGCGTCCTGTTTCATTGGATAATGCATCACATTATGGAAGTTAAATGGATTGTGAACACTGTTTTATGTTCATTTTAAACAACAAAAGCCTTTGTCTTTACTCACAGACTGTCAGGTGAAGCTGTTATCGGTTTGTGTGAGTGATTGAACATCAACGCCAAATCAAACACTACGAACATGTTTAGAGTTGTGGGCTCTGTGAATATGAGGTCATTCGGCCCGCGGCCCTTGATTGCATGTCGTAATGTGATTACATATCTGTGATAGAACGCTCTAAACCACATGAACACACACACAAACACAAACACACACACACATACACAAACACACACATACACACAAGCTCTCCGGGAAACACTTTGTTTTTTTTTTTTACGTCTCATTTTCTTCTCCCCCTCACAAATCTTTTTTTTTCTCTGGAAAGAGGCGAATGCCTTGTAAGGAATAGCGGTGGATTACAGGCGAATCTGCCCTTTCAGTTATCCCACAACTTGGACGGAGTTCCACACATGTTGTGTCAAAGGAAGTTTGTTCAAGGTTCTGTCATTTGAGGGTTGCATTCTCCGGCTGTAGGGTCACAAGATTGCAACATGTTTTATAATGATTTAGATCAGTGATTCTCAACTGGAGGGTTGCAAACCAAAAATTAGACACAGATCT
The DNA here is from genome assembly GCF_019703515.2 of Myxocyprinus asiaticus. Classification (NCBI taxonomy): domain Eukaryota; kingdom Metazoa; phylum Chordata; class Actinopteri; order Cypriniformes; family Catostomidae; genus Myxocyprinus; species Myxocyprinus asiaticus. The sequence goes on from NC_059378.1 coordinate 42,853,502, forward strand.
GTTCTGATGGAGTCACAGACAGCAAAAACAATGCTTACAGTACTAATCAGTTCTACCAGGATTTTGTGTCATTTCTTGATTACTGCGGCCCAAGATGAGGGAATCTTCTGTGGCTTTTCTCAAAAATTGTGATGCCATTTGTGGCGTTTTTTGTGTTGTTTTGCAGTGAAAACTCACAAATAATAATAGTAAACTTGTACAAATTGTGTCAATTAAGGATACGCATGAGTAATTGACTGAACAACTACTCAAATATCGCAAATTAATTTTCCTTTGCGCATTTGCCTGCCGTGAGCGGTCAGTGCTGCATTTTCCCTCTGAATCGCTCACCAAATCTCGCAGTTACAATTGAGTCCACTGAGGGGCGCTCTGGATGTGTGTCGTCGAGGTGTTGGATGACAGAAGAAGAAATCATGGCATCTTTGTGTGCTTTCAAGCAAAGCCAATTGGTTTTCGGTTCTTGTTGGAGTCATGCAAACCAACGGATGAGGATCTATTTTTATGGTGGAAAGAAATACGAAGCAGTACAAGAAACTCAGAAGCTTATCAGACTGTTATGTGAACACGGACAGAGCACATTTTATAAAAAGCCAACTTTCACCACTTGTTGTTCTGAATAATCACATGTGAAATGATAAATATGTGATGGCCTTAGAGTTAATATATGTGCATTATCCTAATGCATCAGTATTGGTTTCTATGTAAGCTCCGGGTGAGTGCAAAAGTTTTTTATTCTTATTTTATTTTTATATATTATTTTGTATTTATCAATAATACATATTGTTCATTTAATTTTTTTTTACCAAAAGAAAAGCAGTTTGTTGAACTTATCTTATTTTGAAAGCGTTCTTTGTAACGTATGTGAATAAGACATTTACATTTACAAGTACTTGTTTTTTTGTGGGTTAGACTACTCTACTACAAAATTACTTGAAAATGCCCATCCCTAGTGTCAATTATGGTAAGTGCAATAACCGGCATGTTTACTGAATATGATTTTTTTCTTGCTAACTGCATAAACACACACAAAAATAAACTATACATTTAACAGGTTTAAATATGCTATGACTAATACAAGTTCAATGGAAGACCCTTAATTATTTTTATTTTACAATCTTTTGCCTCAGACAATACAAGTAAACTTTATGGTTAAAATAGTAGACCTATATTGCAACTGTAAACTGATCGTGATCATTCAATCTAACCGTGATTTATGAGCACTTTAAATCAAATCACATTTTACTATCCAAGTAATGGAATTTTTATTCCCACTTGAGCATCTCAGCTCTAAAATATGGGACAAAAGGTGTCCCATACAGGGTGTGGTCATTAGGGCCAAAGTACGGGTTAATACAGGACCGAATGTGTCAAGCTTTTAGAGCATTTGTTTTGCCGCTGTCAATCATGGAGTACAGGAATGTCTCAGATTCACGGTTTATGTGGAAAAATTGCCAGCTACCTCAAATAATGCAGAAAGTGGTTGAATTTGCCTTCAGTATTTCAATGCAAGATCACAAAATCCTAGAGGGATTGACTAACCATATAATCATCTATTAGTTATGAGAACAAAATAAATAGACTTTTCAAGTCTATGTAGGAAAACACTTCCCATATCTTTTGTTGTTGATGTCAAAGGTTGTCCGATCAAACTCAGTATTTTTGCACAAAAATTAATCTCACTCAGTCAAAGCATGTCAAATTAGACAGATGTCAACATGGATGTAAACTCATCCTCAAACACCATCAACTAAACTACACAAGGTCAAAGAAAATATCCCCCAGATTACAATCAATACTTTGTTGGGTCGCCACTTGAAAATCAAAACCAGTTGAGAAGCAGTTGATTTAGAAGGTGAAATAAAGTTAAATCTCGATTTCACGTCCATAACAACAGTTCATGAAGTCGTTGCTTTTGTCCAGTTATGTTTATTTTCTGTACGGTCATTCTGGTTAATAAGGAGCCGCTCGAGGTGTTTCTTCTATCATCGTTGTTTTTGACACAGTGTCAGGGTGTAATTTCGCTTCAGAAGAGGTTTTCTTGATGAAGTGAAGGCCAGTGGGTCACTCCATGCCTTTTATCGTGTGTGGTTACATCCAAGAAACGCTGGAGCTTCTCAAATGAAATAAAGTTTAAAAGTGTTGACCAGTATACACATTACCAAAGAGTCCATAAGAATGAACTGACAGTGTTGAGGGCTAAAGTAAAGAAACATCACTGAACAATTGAAAGTACTATCAACTGAACTACAGTGAATTCAGTATTGATGCAGCGCTTTACTTACTTTCAGTCTCTCTCATTGTCATGTTTAGTTCCTGTGAGATATATTTCAGGGGTCGTGTGCCAAAATCCAGCAGCAGTAGACTGCTCAAACCTCCATTTCACCTCAATGACTTCATGGTTTATACATATACACTCTGAGGAGATCATAAACTACAGTGAAATTAATGAACGCTCCCTGAACTTTACAGTCAACTCATTACAACGAGTGTTCAATGGCCTGAAATCATTTTACATTCACACAGTGTATTTCTTGGCCACTTTTGGCATAATATGTGAAAAAATTAGAACGAATATTTTGGTAACACTTTACAATAAGGTTCAGTTAGTTAACAGCATTAGTTAACATGAACTAACAATAAACAATACTTTTATAGCATTTAGTAATCTTAGTTCATGTTAGTTTTAACATATACCAGTTTTTAGTATATGTATAATTTTAGTAAATTGTATATGTCAACGTTATAAAATGGATAGTTCCGGTCCTGGATGCTGATTGGTCAACAGCCGTGTTTTATTCATGATAAATCACAGCTCTGACCTCATTATGGAACTTCAATTTGTATCATTCCATAGCACCCATATCTGATGGTTATTCTTGTTGCCTAGCAACATTCTGTTTACTGTTTACTGTCAGGGACTATATTTTCGGGCAGAAGGATGGCATTTATTGATTTTACTTACAAAAAATAATATAACTCCTTAAACTCTATGGACCCGCCAGCACTATATCACTAAAAAAGATTACGTTTAAAACGTTAAAGTCTCCATAAGTCAGGCATATGAAGTATCATTTGAAAGCTTACAGTCTGAACTTTTCAGAGATAACCATCATTTATGTTACTTAAAATAACAAAATAAGGTCTCAAAACATTTGCATTGAAAATTAGCACCCCCTAGAGGTAATGGGATAGAAATATTTATATGAAAATAAAAGTCCTTAACATAACACATGAATGTACAAGTCATATATCAAATGAAAGCTCTCACTCTCATGAATGTCACTGTACAGTTTATTTTGTTGCAATAATACCACAGTTCGAAAGATTTTTAAAAGAATCACAAAGTGAAATATGATTTCTGCAAGTCATCTAATACAAATGTCTCTTTTATGCTCCAATAACTGCTGCTGTAAGCACCAAATATCTAATACATACAGTATTAGATTAGGGTACAGGGAAAGGAGGCGGCGAGAACCGGCTTGACAACATAAATAATAGTTTAATAATAAACTTAAACAAAAACACACAAACATAAACACATGCAGGGCAAATGCCTGTAATTCTCTCTCTCTCGAACTGTCGTCCCCGGCCGCCTTTATCCCTCGTGCGCCCCATCAGGCCAATTGGGGACCGGGTGTGCGTCATTCCAGCCCGGCCCACCTTCTCCGCTCTACAATCTGATTTTACCTTAGGAAGTTTTCTAAAAAAAATGAGCCATTGTTTACTTGTCTGTGAGCTTGCTTGTTTGAATAATCCAGTGTTATATCTTAGATGTCCAGAACCAAATATGCCATCCAGCAGGAAAAGCATGCAAAACAAATCATCATAAAATGTATGTATGCATGATAAAATGTTATACATCATCTCAGCTTTCTAATGACACCTAGACTGATCTTCTAGTCCAATCAGAGGCCGAGATATTCGATAAAATAACGAGTTTGCGAATGAACTGAAAATTAGACTGAATGTCTATGGACGAGCACATCTGTGAGGGATACAATGTGTTAGAGCGCCACCTACATTTCAGATCTGTATATTGTGATGGAATGTGATAGAGAAAAAAAGTTTTCTAGTGCTCGTTGCCATCTAGTGGAATAAAATAAGACTTTTCAAATTGAGATAGAGTGAACAGAACCAGAATTACGTGTTTACAAAGTTAATAAAGACAAAAGCAAAAAAAAAAAAAAAAAAAAGATTTTAAAAAACTTTCTGTTTAAGATTATAAACACATACAATATTATTTATGAATAATTGGAGTCTTCTTGTTTCTGAAAAATTAGACCAATTTTTGGCAATTAGTCTATAGTATATGTGAATGGTGAGTTTTTAAATTTGATTGTGAAAAATTGCAGGCGGTCTAAAAACGCTCTTCAGCCGTAAATATTTCACAAAATAGCACGGCCTCTCATTCCTTATTGCTTAATTATTTAATGCACTATGAACTAACAATGAACAATTGTATTTGTATTAACTAGCATTAACAAAGTTTAATAAATGCTGTAAAAATATATTGTTCATTGTTAGTTTATGATGCATAATGCATTAACTAATGTTAACGAACTGAACCCAATTGTAAAGTGTTACCAATATTTTTCAAACAGTAAGTTTGGTTTATGTTTATTTTACTCTCTTTAGAATATCATAGTACATAAAATGTAAATGGATTTTCATATTTAAGATTGAAAGTTTTTGGGAAATGGGTATTAAATCTGGAAATAAAAGCATTTAAAAAGTAGCAAAACTAAATGAAAAAGACATTATAAAAACCAGTTTCAATGCAGATCAACCCCTGGGATATAAAAGTGGCTGTGGTTGAAGAAACCAATAATCAATAATCAATAATCGATGAAATCTCTGTCAGTCTTATGAAAGCTATAAATGGCCCTAACTATCGATCTATCTGTGTGAACGTTCCTTTTTAAGGCGCCGTTTCACAGACCAACAAAGTGAAAAATCGAACAAAGTTTTACAAGCTCTCCAAGTTTCTTGGAAAGTCTTGTAGAAATGTAATTGAAATCATCTGGAACATTCTGGTGTAGCGTGAACACAGCGGCAGCTATTTTAATGAAAGCATGAGCAGATCTCAAACTCTTCAAAACGAGTTCTCACACCGAGAATTAAGACAAACCACAGCAGACTGTGTTAAGTATCAAACTTTACACTTGAATTATACTTTAAGATGTGGCAGAAACAAGAGCAGCTGGATATTCTAAATATCAAGATCTATTATGTGTTTTAACAAATAAAAAATACAACAGAATGTCCACAGAGTCACTCCAGAGTTTCAACATTTTCTCTGTGTCTTTAGAGATCTGAATGAGTCATGATTCAGTGTTTAAATGGATTATATGAGCCGTCTCTCTAGAACAGACCAGTTCAGCTGCTGTTTGTGTCTCGGTGATGTTTATAAAAGATGAAAGACTCGATTCTGATCCCATGATCTCAACGGTGTCTCACAAACATCTCAGAACATGTAATGAACTTTCAGACTAGTTATTAAATAGCAGAACAATGACTGTTTACAGACAGAGATTGTGTGTATAACATCACAAACATGAAAGGAGAGATAAATGAAAGAGCTTGTGGCTTTAAACTCTGTCTGTGATTAAAGAGTCATTGAGTCAGTTCTCCAAACCAACAGATTCAACGTCTCAGTGAGAAAATCAACTTCTTATCGACATTGGTATATTTTCTGAAGGAAATGTGAAAGTCAATGCCATGATGTTAATGTGCTCTGGATGGTTGCTATGGTGTTGCTATGCAGTTCCAGTGAGGATGTATCATAGACATCTGTTGTTTTTTATCTTAAGCTTTTTATAATGACTAACTCAAAACATAATGCATTTAAAGAATTAAAATAGAATTTTGGAATATTTATGAATTTATTTTACAATTCGGGCCGTGCCCAATTGTATCCAAAGGGAAGTTTTGTCTGATTTAGCTCACTTCTGGAGACCAAACTTAACCTCGTGCGACCCCGCATACACATGCGTGGACATTGTATTTTGACTTCGCTGTACACAACACATAATATAATTTTATTTAAGCCGACTGATCTTCGTTCAGGAGACTCTGTGCTGTCAGTAAAGCATTAAAACTAGGGGTGTAAATATTTGCTTAGATGACGAGTCGATTCGATTCCGATTATTTACCTTACGATTACGATGCATCATGAAATCTGAATTTTGGCCACGATTCAATTCGATTCAATTCGATTATATTGGAACGATTCTTGCTATTTTCCAAAATATGATGAGAGCACAAATGTAACAGTGTTCACAACATACAACATAGTGAGAATACTCAGACATCAGGTTTTACATTCACAGCACATTTATTTTCAAGTGCTCTGGGTTTTAACCGAAGTAGAACCAGAATAACAGTGTTTGAATTGAGGATCCACTGCAAAGGAAAATTACTCCACTTCAGACATTAATGCTTTATAATATGAGCACATAAAGCTCATATTTTGGCAAGTTCAGGGCGAAAAAGATGATGTTGGAGTAACGTCCTTAGAAGTTTGCTGACTGCACGCCTCATGCCTTTGCTTTATATGGTTAGCCATGTTGGTTATGTTCCCCTTGTGCTTCATCTCTGCTCGGCATGTTTTGCATATTGCATATTGCAACCGTTTTGTCCAGAGTGCTGCCCTTCTTTCTAAATCCAAAATGTTTCCAAACATTCGATTTCCCATGAGGAGGATCATATAATTGTTCCTGACTAAAAGTAGAGCTTGATGCCATGACCTGTGTTTTCACCTCTTCACCCTCGCTCGCACTGTTTTTTCACGTGTCTGTCCGGCGCTCTCATGACTGCTGAAGTTGATTGGGGATTGGAATATTTTGTCAAAGGAAATGAATGTGTTATGGCATATATAGCATTATTTATTATGTGTAATAATTGATAAAAATATAAAGAATAGATTTTTTTACTTAAAGGTGCAGTATGTAAGATTCAGAAAGCCTTGTTATTAATGACACCTGCGGCCGTTAAGTGAACTGCAGCAGTGACCTGTTACTCGTGCACACACTCCATAGGGACACGAGCGAGCAAGCATCGACTAAAACAACGACGTAACATACAAAGAGAGTGAACGTGATCCACCGGCATCATGCTGACAGATGAGACAGATTAAAATTACACAGTTATGATTGTTTTACTTTGAGACTAAACTAAAACTACTTATCAGCTAACATACTGATACACACATACAGCTACATACTACCGAACTACACCAGACAGTTTACTGTTGCACTGTTGTATGTTTTATATGTCATATGTTGTACTATGATCAAGAAACAAGTGTACAGTATTTGCTTAAATGTATCCTGTATACCTGACTTTTAGTATAAAGAGAAGATCGTTGAAATTATTTGAAAGTTACTAAAATGATACAGATCAATCCTTATGGCACTATATTTCACATGCTTTGCAGTTATGTAAGTTTACCTGTCCAATAAGAAGAACGCCAATTCAGGGTCGGTTTTAATCCCCAAAACCGAACGAAGGTCCCTCCAGGAATCAAATGTCCTGCCGATGTTCACTCTAGTTTTCGCTCAACCACGATCACGTTCCCGCTTAGCCAGACAGGATTCAGTATATAAATGTTTTTATGGCTTACTCTGAGGTTGTGTAGGAGTCGGTGTTGTGCTGAGAGCCGGACATTTGCTGGATTTCATCTCTAAGATAATGTTATCTAGTGTTGCAGTTCGTTGTCGCTGTTGAATAGCGGAAGAGAAGCACTGAGGCTCTCGGGAGCGCGCATAAACGTCACAATCTTTGGATTTTCCCGGCAAAACCAACCTGCTCCCTTCACATGAAAATCAGTCTACAGGCTTTAATAGGCAACCTAGGAAGTCCGGGAAGGGCTCATTTTTAAGTGGTGTTACAAGCCGTTCACACATTGGCTAAAAAAAGGTGAATATTATATGAAAATTGTTACATACTGCACCTTTAATAATTGATGCATTGAATGTTTTGTGTCAGATCGATGCATCAATGCATTGTTACACCCCTAGTTAAAACTATTGACGTACAGAGTCATGTGACCAAACAACATGGTGCTGATCACAGAGGAGTTTGTGTTTGGTTAAAATGTCAACAAAACTACATCTGGTCAGAAACCTAGTTAAGTTTTTAC
>NC_059378.1:42869141-42914141 GCF_019703515.2 Myxocyprinus asiaticus
AAAAGAGAAAAGAAAGAAAAAGGAAATATTATATTTATTTAAAAAATGAAACGTCATGGTTCCCTGATGGAGGAAACAAGACGTTGTGTCGATGTAGTGACACTAGGGGTCACTCTTGGGAGCCCGAAACACCTCTGGTCTTTGATAAAAGGCCAATGAAAATTGGCGAGTGGTATTTGCATGCCACTCCCCCAGACATACGGGTATAAAAGGAGCTGGTATGCAACCACTCATTCAGGTTTTATGCTGAGGAGCTGAGACAAGGTCCGGCCATTTCAGCGGGTAGTTCAGCGTTGTGGCAAGAGGGACACAATGTTTCGTTCCCTCCATCAGGGAACGGAGGTTACGCAAGTAACCATGACGTTCCCTATCTGTCACTCACTCGACGTTGTGTTGATGTAGTGACACTAGGGGTCCTTATTCAAAACGCCACAACTGGCTGAACTGTGTTACGTGAACTGGTGGTGTGTGATGGGCAGACAACTGTGTGCCTCGTAGCCAGCACACCAGGCTGACACATAACCAACATAGTTATGAGTGTCAAACGGCCCTTTGGGGACAAGTTGACTACCCAAAAGATAGAGACAGGCTAACCCAGTTGTGGCCTCTTTTCTCCTTCTTTTTTCCACTCCCTAGAAAACAAGGGGGATTATCCGACTGGGCCGCAAGGTCTAGTGGGGGGGTGTCCCTCCCAAGGGGATGGCACCGCGGAGACCACACCTCGCCCAAAGTGAGGGGGGGATATTTAAGTGGAAAATACGTCACATGGTCTTGCCGACCATTTGGAGAGTCTCATGGTAGATCCTACCCAACGGGGTAGGAGTTGCTACAAACATGGAGACTGTGGCAGAGGGGGCTCTGCCCAAGGAAGACGCAGTTTGCCAACAGGGAAACGAATTAGCGGAAGATATACATCGCATGGGGTTACCTTACAGGGAACCGCCACATGCGGAGCACCTACCCCAAAAAGGGCTCTTAGTTAGCACATGTACTGGGCCGGCAGTGAGTGGCTCCGAAAACTCGACTGCCACAGGGCTCAGAGGAAGTCAACCAGGGAACATAATTTGTGAACACTACTGGGAATTAATGGCACACATCTTCAGCTTAAAGGAGGTGAAAGGCTCTATGTGCAAGCGATACACCCGGCCAGCTATCCCAGGCTTATCTGCTTGTATTGCGTTCCACTACATGGGACGAAAACAGTTCCACCCGGAGGTTGTAGAACCTTGCAAAGGTGTTGGGTGTTGCCCAGCCTTCTGCTCCGCAAATGTCTGTTAGAGAGGCACCCCTGGCCAAGGCCCAGGAGGCCGCTACACCCCCAGTAGAATGGGCTCTTAGCTCCAGGCACGTTTCACTGACAGAGAATGCTTGCAGGTCTCCTACCCTCTTGATGGAAGTGAGCGTAGTCAGGAGGGCAGTCTTCAAGGAGAGTGCCTTAAGCTCAGCTGACTGCAAAGGCTCAAAAGGGGCTCTCTGTAGACCCTGAAGAACTACAGAGAGGTCCCATGAGGGAACGAGGTGCGGTCTGGAGGGGTTCAGTCCCCTGGCGCCTCTCAGGAACCTGATGATCAGGTTAGTGCCAGCATGTCTATGCCGAGGGGTGCTTCGGTCAGGGTGTACCAGAGCAGGCAGTGGGAGGATTCTTGGGAGGCGAACAGGTCTACCTGTGCCTGTCTGAATCGACTCCAAATCAGCTGGACCACCTGAGGGTGGAGTCTCCACTCTCCCCTGAGCGTAACCTGCCATGACAGCGCATCCGCTGTAGTGTTGAGGGGATGTGAGTGGCTCGCAGCAACTTGAAGTGCTGCTGACTCCAGAGGAGGAAACGGCGGGCGAGTTGTGACATACAACGAAAGCGCAGACCACCTTGGCGATTGACATATGCTACCATTGCCATGTTGTCTGTCCGAACTAACACGTGCTTGCCCTGGATCAACAGCCGGAACCTCCGCAGGGCGAGCAGAATTGCCAACAACTCGAGGCAGTTGATGTGCCAACGTAGTCGCAGGCCCGTCCATAAGCTGGTGGCTGTGTGCCCATTGCAAACAGTGCCCCAGCCCGTTTTGGAGGCGTCTGTCAGGACCACAACGCACCTGGAGACCTGCTCTAGGGGAACACCTGCTCGTAGAAACGAGAGATCGGTCCAAGGGCTGAAAAGACAGTGACAGTCCGGCGTGATGACCACGTGATGTGTCCCGCGGCGCCATGCCCACCTCGGGACTCGAGTCTGAAGCCAGTGCTGAAGCAGTTTCATATGCATCAACCCGAGCGGGTTGGCCACATGCCCCATGAGCCTCTGAAAGAGTTTCAGTGGAACAGTTGTTTTCTGTTTGAATGCATTTAAACAGGCTAGCACCGACTGTGCGCGCTCGATCGTGAGGCACGCTGTCAAAGAGACTGAGTCCAACTCCAAACTGAGAAAAGAGATGCTCTGAACCAGGAGGAGCTTGCTCTTTTCCCAGTTGACCCGAAGCCCTAATCGGCTGAGGTGCGAGAGCACCAAGTCTCTGTGTGCACACAACATGTCCTGAGAGTGAGCTAGGATTAGCCAATCATCAAGATAGTTGAGAATGCGAATGCCCACTTCCCTTAACGGGGCAAGAGCTGCCTCTGCGACCTTCGTGAAGACACGAGGGGACAAGGACAGGCCGAAAGGGAGGACCTTGTACTGATATGCCTGACCCTCGAATGCAAACCGCAGGAAGGGTCTGTGTCGAGGTAGAATCGAGACGTGAAAGTACGCGTCCTTCAGGTCTACCGCCGCGAACCAATTTTGATGCCGGACGCTCGCCAGAATGCATTTTTGCGTCGGCATCTTGAACGGGAGTCTGTGTAAAGCCCGGTTCAGTACTCGCAGGTCCAAGATTGGCTGAAACCCACCACCTTTCTTTGATACGATGAAGTAGGGGCTGTTTTCGTGCTTCACCAAGGTGAAGTGGATACCCCTGAACCTGGGCGGATGCCTGGCGAACTGAATCGTGTAGCCGAGTCGGATGGTACGGACCAGCCATCATGACAGATTGGAAAGCGCAAGCCACGCATCCAAGTTCCGTGCAAGGGCGACAAAAGGGACAACGTCGTTGGACGTACCAGAAGGTGGGGCGGAGCGGTGGGGCGGAGCTCGAGGTGCCCCACCATGTCGTGGCCGTGCTGAATCTAGGGACATCGAAGCACTTACCTGACTCTTTATGACCACCCCTGGAACAGCCTGGGACAGTGGAGGAAGAGGCCTGTCCTCGCAACCCGTGGAGACTGTCACATTGGGGGCGGATGTGTGCCACAGCTGGGCGCACAGGGGCGGGGAGACTGCCGCTGGAGCACCAATCCTGCAAGGGAAAAAAGGTGGACGGTGGTCGTGATGACGACCGTGTACACTGGGTATGTGACCCAGGGAAGGAGGAAACTGCTCTTTTGCTGAAATGTTGGGTACCACAGCCACTTGGGCATGCGACGAAATCAAATAAAAAGGCAACAAAAGATTCTCCGCCCGGCCCTCCACCGGGGGATGGAGTGGTCTTACTACCAGCTCCAATGCAGTGGGTTTCGTCGTGCCTGGGTCGCCCGTCTCAGGAGCGCATTGACGACCTTCGTGGGTTCTTGGCAGCCGGCCGTGAGATGGGTGGCGTCTGCTTCCTGCGGTGGACTCCATGCCGGGGCCGGTCCGAAGGAGCGGGCTGCGGCAGAGCCAGTGCAGTCACCGCAGGGGGACACCCTTGGCGACGAGCAGATGGGGTGTGGGATCTTGAGCCACACCGGGGCAGGATATGCCGGATAGCCTCTGTCTGCTGCTTCACCATCGAGAACTGCTGGGCAAAATCCTCGACGGTGTCGCCGAATAAGCCAGCCTGGGAGATGGGGGCAGCAAGGAATCGTGTCTTGTCGGCCTCACCCATCTCGACCAGGTTGAGCCAAAGGTGGCGTTCCTGGACCACTAATGTTGACATCGTCTGCCCGAGAGACCGCACCGTGACCTTCGTCGCTCGGAGAGCGAGGTCGGTCGCCGAGCGCAGTTCCTGCATCAGATCTGGGGCGGAACTACCCTCGTGCAGTTCTTGTAGTGCCTTGGTTTGGTGGACCTGCAGGAGAGCCATGGCATGCAGGGCAGAGGTGGCTTGTCCAGCAGTGCTGTAGGCTTTGGCCGTCAGGGACAACGTGAACCTACAGGGCTTGGATGGGAGCTTTGGGTGTCCACACCAGGTGGCGGTGCTCTGCTGGCATAGGTGCACTGCGAGCGCCTTATCCACCGGGGGAATCGCCCTATAGCACCTGGCCGCCCCGCCATTGAGGGTAGGGTGGGGGAACTGAGAAATCGGGATCACAATTTTCTCCCACAATTTTGTCAGCTCCTAGTGCACTTCCGGGAAGAAAGGCACTGGAGCGGGGTGTGGCTGCTTTGAGCAGCGCCGCGAGCCCAGGAACCAATCATCGAGACGCGAGGGTTCAGGGGAGTGCGGAGGGTTCCACTCTAGCCCGACGCTCGCGGCCGCCTGGGAAAGCATATCGGTCATCTCTGCATCAGCCCGTGACTGGGCAGTCGACCCCGAAGCAGGGAGCCCAGCTGAGGCTTCTGCGTCCAACTGGACACGCTCGAGAGCTCATCAGCTTCGCGGGCTCCGAACAAGAGGTCGAACTCGCCATGAGACGAGCCGGTGGACTCATCCGGAAGCCCGATCAGGGCAGATGAGCGTGCTGGGGAATGGGAGGTCCGCGGGGGGATACCCGGTGGAGGCGATCCCATTCGGGTCCCCAAATCGCCCCCAGTGCTAGCCGCACTAGCCTCAAACCCGTAGGTAGAAGGACCAAGGTGGGGAGCCGCTGGGGTGGCTTGCTTTCTTACGAAAGCAAGCCGCGACCACAATGTTGCCATAGTCATGTTCTCACAGTGAGAACATGAACCATCCACGAACGCTGCCTCCGTGTGGGTTGCGCCCAGATACGAAAGACAGCGATCGTGACCGTCAGAAGTTGAGAGGTAACGACAGCAACCAGGAATTAACACACAATCAGAAAGGCATCTTTAAAAAAACGCGTCTTTAAAAAGACGTTCCGTGTGTGCCGCTCTTTTAGAGAAATATACTCTTTCAAGAAAATATACTCTTTTTTTCTGCTGAAGCACCTAGGGGCGTTCTCTGCAGTGCACCAGTGCAGAGGAGGGAGAAGCCGCTGAAATGCGCCGTCAGATCCAGCAGAGGTGAATGAACAGTTGTGAGAATTCAGCTCAGTGAGCATGACCGTTCGGCTCCGAATGAGTGGTTGCATACCAGCTCCTTTTATACCCGTATGTCCGGGGGAGTGGCATGTAAATACCACTCGCCAATTTTCATTGGCCTTTATCAAAGACCAGAGGTGTTTCGGGCTGCCAAGAGTGACCCCTAGTGTCACTACATCGACACAACATTGAGTGAATGACAGATAGGGAACCAGTTTTAGGACCATTTTTGCATTCATTGTGACATTTATTATGCAAATAATAAGCACATTCTCATACTAATGACTGTAATGTGAATATAACATTGATATATTAGTATTTATACATCAAGATAGATGTACTGACTGAACTGATGCTGAATAAAAAAATAAATAAAACAAATCATTAAATTCATTGTTGTGTAATTTTAAAGTAATCTACTACAAATTACAAAGTAATTCTCTAAAAATTGTAAACAGATTACTATGCTGATTGTTTAATCCAAAAGGTAATGACATGAGAGTCACGTGAAGCCATGCGAGGTTCGGACGTGTGAACGGTGAGCTCTGTGCACTTTGCTAGTTTTAATACTTTTCATGTCATAAACTGGTGAGGTTTGATACACCCTGATCCTTAACTGTTCTATGTCAAAGAATTCAAGATCCTCGGGCTCTGGAGACATTAAAAGACACTTACGTGCTCAAGCTGACGTCCCCCCGGAGGCCGCAGACCGGGGAGTCAATTTGGAGAAGTGAAGGAGATTCGGCGTGAATTGCTGAAAGTATCGGCGATGCTGGCGAAGGTCGTTGTTGACTTGGAGGATCTTGCTGTAATACGTCTATCGACCACTGCCCTGGAGACAAAATTCAATGATATTGTTACAAGAGTGGCGGAGGTCAAAAAACAGATTGATTATTTGGATTCATCGGAGAGGCAATTAGCTGCTAATCCCCTAGCGACCAAAGTAGATTTGGAGCACCTCTGAGAAAAGTTGGAAGACTTAGTGAATTGGCAAGGAGTAAAAGAAGGCTTTCTTGGAAGAACCACAGCATTTTCTTTTTCCCAGACTTTGCGAATTCGACAAGAGAGAAACGTGATCGATTCAAAGAATGCAAGAAACTCTTACATCAACGGAAGGTCGCTTTTGCACTGATGTTTTTGACCAAATTGAGAGAGAACATTTACATGCCCACAACAACCATTGTCCTTCATAAAGTCAGTTGAGTGAGTAAGTCATTTGGTGATACTCATGTTGCAGCCGAGTGGGCCTGAATCACTGAACATTCACTTGACCGTCCGAGGAAGCTGAGTGCCTTTTTTTGTTTCTTTTTGTGCTTGTTCCGCCTAGCGGCTGGAGTTGTTTTGTGTAGCAGCACTCATTCAGGACAGTGTTGTGGATGAATATGCACGTTCTTTGTGCTTACGCCTCCTATTGGTTGGAGTTTGTTTTGTGGAGTATTTCTTGCAGGTCATTGGAGTGATGGGTCATCTGTTGCACTCTTGTAGCAGTTGAATGGGCCAGATCACTGAACATTCGTTTGACTGTCCGAGGAAACTGAATGGCCCTTAGTTGTAGCGGGGGCTCTCGTAGGCATACATAGACTGTTTGAGTTTAGAGGGATGGACGTCGGTTGGTGCTGTCGTGTGCGGGGTTAATGCACAAGTTTTTCTTTTTTCTGTTTGTTTGGTTCGGGGGGAGGCTCGGGGTTTGATTGTTGCGCTAATATGGAATGTGGTCTTTATAATTTTATTTTTGACACACAATCTATTTGTCAAATGTCAAATGTTAGTATGAGTGGATTGTCTCTCTCCATGTGGAATGTGAATGGGTTGGGGAACCCCATAAAAAGAAGGAAGGTTATTTCTCTTCTTAAACATAGTAAATATGATATAGTGTTTCTTCAAGAAACACATCTTTCCCCGCAGGAAGCTGAAAAATTTGGGAAGATATGGGGTGGACATGTTTTCTTTAGTGCTGGCTCAAGTAAGAGCAGGGGAGTCATTACGCTGATAAGTAAACATCTACAATTCAAATGTCTCAAACAGATTAAAGGTAAATTAGGAAGTGTCATTGTTGTTTTTGCAGAAATTCAGGGGCAAAGGTTGATTTTGGCTAATATTTATGCACCTAACGCTGATGATCAGGGCTTTTTTATAGATCTTGAAGGGATGCTGCAAGCCACTGACTCCCCTCATGATATAATATTGGGAGAAGACTTTAATCTATTGATGGACTCAGTCATTGATCATAGTGAAGCAAAAGTGTGTAAGCCCCCTAGAGCAACATTGACGCTTCACAGGATGTGTAAAAATCTTGGTCTTACAGATATTTGGAGACTTTTTAACCCATCTGGTAGAGACTATAAATTTTTTTCATCAGTCCATTAAGATTTACTCTAGAATAGATTTATTTTTTTGATATCTAAGTCCCTCATTTCTTCTGTTGTTGATTGCTTAATTGGAAACATCTTAGTCTCAGATCACGCACTGGTGAGTTTAGAGGTGTTGCCACATACAGAGAAAAAGAAATCATACAGTTGGCACTTTAATGTATCCCTTTTGCAAAATCCTGATTTCCAACAAATGTTAAAGGCTGAAACCAATATTTATATGGAGACCAACTGGTCCTCAGTATCCTCTGTGGGCATGGATTGGGAGGCATTTAAGGCGGTTCTTAGGGGCCGGATCATACAGTATGCCTCATTCACCAAATAATCCAAAGCACGAGAACTCGTGGAGTTGGAAGGGAATATTAAAAGTGCCGAGGCAGAGTTGAAGCACCGAATGTCATCTGATGACCTCAGAGAATTGACCCGATTGAAATACAGATATAATACTATTTTGTCGTGGAAGGTGGAGTTTTGGCTATTCAGGGCATGACAATCATACTTTGAGTTGAGGGACAAAGCAGCGAAGATTTTGGCTAGATATATAAAGCAGAAAGAGTCTTTTTCTACCATTCCCTCAGTGAAATCTGCTGGTGGTGAAATATTTACCTCAGCCATTGATATTAATAATGCCTTTAAAGAATTCTTTCTTGATCTTTATAGTTCCACATCTTCGTCTACTGATGAAGATGTTAGACATTTTGTGGAACCATTAGAACTCCCTAAACTGATGACTGAGCAAAAAATGTCTTTTGATTCTGAGACAAACTTGGAGGAGCTTGGCGAGGTAATTAAGGCCATGCTTACAGGCAAGGCTCCAGGGCCAGATGGCTTTGCCACTGAATTTTTTAGATCTTATGCTACAGAACTGGCTCCACTTTTGCTAGAAGTTCATACGGAATCATTAAAGAATGGAAAGCTTCCGCCAACCATGACACAAGACCGGATCAGTCTGATTCTTAAAAAGGACAAAGATCCAAGCAATCCAAGTTATCGTCCAATTTCTCTGATCCAGCTAGATGTAAAAATATTGTTAAAAATTCTGGCTAACCAATTAAGTAAAGTTATGATATCTTTTATAAATATAGATCAGGTGGGGTTTATTCGGGCCGCAGCTCTTCTGATAACATTTGGCAATTCATCAATATTATGTGGTCAGTGGTGAATGATCAGACTCCAAATGCCGAAAAGGCATTTGATATGGTAGAATAGGATTATCTTTTTAAGATTTTGGAAATATACAGGTTTGGGAATACTTTTATTGGATGGATTAAGTTACTTTATAGATGCCTGGTAGCGGTGGTACAAACAAATAGATTAATTTCAGATTATTTTATGCTGAATAGGGGCACCCGGCAGGGTTGCCCTCTGTCCCCATTATTGTTCTATCTTGCCCTGGAACCATTAGCAGCCGCAATAAGAAAGGAAGATGATTTTCCAGGGGTGGTGGCGGGTGGTGTGGTGCATAAGCTTTTGCTTTACGCAGATGATATTTTATTATTCGTCTCCAACCCCATTAGATCTATTCCTTGCTTTTACAGAATTATTAATTCCTTTTCTACATTTTCAGGAGACAGAGTCATTTGGTCTAAATCCGAAGCTTTGGCGCTGACAGCGTACTGCCCAGTAACGGCTTTCCAGCCAGGCGCCTTCCAGTGGCCCAAACAGGGCATTAAATATTTGGATATTTTATTCCCAGCAAATTTGGGTGATTTAGATTTTGACCCCTTAATAAAAAGGTTTTCGAGCGATGTGGGCAGGTGGGCTTCATTACATTTATCTATGATTGGGAAGGTTAATGTTATTAAAATGAGCTGTATTCCAAAATTTAACTACCTGCTACAATCTCTCCCTGTAGATGTCCCCCTCTCTAATTTCAAGCAAATTGATTGCACAGCGAAGTCCTTCATTTGGAATGGTAAGCGTCCTAGATTACATTTTAATAAGTTACATAGGCCGACTGACAAAGGTTGGCTAGGCCTACCCAAGATTTTATTTTATTATTATGCATTCGGTCTCAGACATTTAGCTCATTGGACGCTTCCTCCTGAGAGAGCCCCTCCCTGGTTTTGTATTGAACAGGAAGTTGTAGCCCCTATTTTGCCATTGCAAAGCCTATCTATCAAACTAATCGGAGAAGTTAAGTTACACCCTGTTATCTCGCATTTGCACTCGGTATGGACAAAAGTGTCCAGAGTGTTTAATTCAGACATTTATTTAAATGTTGCCTCGAGCATATGGCTGAACCCAAAATTATGTATTAATAAGTCCTCTTTTTGCTGGTCAGAGTGGATCATGAGGGGGGTTACTACACTTGGTGACCTATATGAGAGTGGAGTGTTGAGATCCTTTGAAAATTTGGTTCAACATTTTGGGATTCCCAGATCTCAGTTCTTTAGGTATTTACTGCTGCGCCACCTGCTCTGTATTGTTTTTGTTAGTAGCATACACCCCCCTAAAGCGGTATATGCTCTGGGAGAGGTGATTACTGCTTTTGGAAAAGGTCATGAGGCATCAGTGTATTACTCCCTGCTAATTTGGTGTCTGGGGGATGGAGCTTTAACTTCTATCAAGAGATTATGGGAGAAAGATCTAAACTTGGTATTGGAGGAGGGAGTGTGGGCTAGGATTCTAAAAAAATGTCAAGTCTGTATCTAGAGATGCAAGGGTGCACCTTATGCAATTCAAGATTTTACATAGATTCTATTGGACCCCCTATAGATTGAATAGGCTTGGTCTTAAAGACACACCCACCTGCTGGTGATGCCAATCAGAAGATGGAGACACAACCCCTGTTTTTTGGTGGGGTGTCAAGATCCAAGAATTTTGGTTGAAGATTCAGAGTTTTATGTGTGACGTTTTGGGCACTCAAATTTTGTTTTGCCCCAGACTCTGTATTTTGGGTGATGGGGCGGTCATAAATCTGGGGGATTATCACATACAAAATTGGGTTCAGACCAGCATTATGATTAACAGGCAAATTATTTTAAGGTGATGGAAGTTGGATGGAGCGCCCTCATTTCTGAAGTGGTGTGCTGAGATGGGGAGGGTGGCTGCTTTCGAGGAGGGGTCAAGCAGAAGGCTGGAGGTTTGGAATTTGTTTGATAGGAAATGGGGCAAGTACTTAATGTTTTTGGGGGACTCTCGGGGAGGGGCTGTGGAGAGAGTTGTTTAGTTTTAATTCTATATTTTTATTATATTTTCTTTTTTGTTTTCTTTTTTTTTTTAGTATGTGTGTGTGTATTCTTATTTGTGACCACAGTGGTGTTCGTTGGGGGTCAGGGTGGGGTTGGTGATTGGGGAGGGGTAATAGTGGGGGTTAAATGTTAATACAATGTATATATGTTGTGTTTTTTCTTTGTTAAATGTCTATGAATCAATAAAAAATGTTATAAAAAAATAAAAAAGGTAATCACATTACAACTTTAAATTAAAATTACTTTCTAAAACTGTTTTCACAGAGAAGTTAGTTTTTTCACTTAAGTTCAAAATAAACAGCCTTCATCTGTCACAGAAATGCAAACGTAATGAACATAATTCATGTTTTAAATGTATTCTATATAATTAATACTTCTTTGAATTGTGTAACTAAAGTATGTAATTAACTTCTTTGGCCCTCCAGCTGAGCGTCAACCATGATGTAGCTGGCCATATAGCACTGCGGGGTAGCCGACATGGGGGCATCCTTATCACATGGCCCAGCCACTGCAGCTGGCACTGGGTGATCATGGCCCCAATACTTCTGTAGTTGGTCTTTACAAGTATTTCATTGTGAGGCATACGCTCACACCATGTAATTCTCAGAATGCACTGAAGGCATCTGATGTGGAAGCACTCTAAGGACTTAATGTGATGGCTGTAGGTTACCCAAGCTTCACAGCTATAGAGGAGGGTGGTGACACAGACCGCTTGGTATACATCGACCTTTGTGGAGGGATGAAGGTTCTTGTTCTCAAATACTCTGCGCCGAAGTCTCCCAAAGGCAGATGAGGCCTGTTTAATCTGGCTCTGGATATTGTTGTCGATGCTGCTATCCTCTGCGAGAATACTCCCCAGATATTTGAAGGATGGCACTACTGACAGCTGTTCACCACCAACAGTGAAGGGAGGTAGAGTGGATGGGACACTGGTACTCCACTGGCAAAGCACTTCTGTCTTGGTGGTGTTGACAGTCAGCCACATCCTGCTGTACGCTCTCACCACCACAGCAAGGATGGACTGGAGATCTTCCGGAGTATGTGCCACAAAAGCACAGTTGTCTGCATACTGCAGCTCCAGGACTCGCTCTCTACAGAGTTTAGTGGTTGCATGGAGCCTCCTAATGTTAAAAAGATTGCCATCTAGTCTGAAGTCCACTGCCACGCCACACCACTGCTGTTCTCAATACTGTTGTGGAGAACCTTGTTAACACACAGTAGGAAGATGTTAAAGAGCACTGGCGCTAGCACACACCCCTGCCTCACCCCTGTGCGTACAAGGAAGGGCTCTGAGTTTTGTCCACTGATGGTCACCCGAGCAGTCATCCCATCATGGAACTGGCGGAGAATGTTAACACATTTATTGGGACAGCCAAACCTGAGGAGGACATCCCATAAGAGCTCTCCTTGCACAGTGTCAAAAGCTTTGGAGAGGTCGACAAAGGCCATAAACAGGTCCTGATTTTGCTCCCGGCACTTTTCCTGAAACTGCCGGGCTGTGAAGATCATGTCGACCGTACTCCTGTTCCTCTGAAATCCACACTGTGATTCAGGCAGCATTGATTTAGTGATGTTACTGATGAGTCTCTAAAGCAACACCCTAGCCAGGACCTTACCAGCAACGGAAAGAAGTGATATGCCCCTTGTTTTTATAAATGACAACAATGTTTGCATCTCTCCATTGTTGTGGTCTGTTCTCATCAGTCCAGGCCTTGGTAATGTACTGGTAAAGGGTGCACATACACATGTACCCTCCTTCCTTTAGTAGCTCAGCAGGGATATTATCTGCGCCAGGGGACTTGTTGTTCTTAAGGAAACGGACAGCTGACAGAACCTCCTGGAAGGTTGGTGTTAGACTGAGGTCATAGATGGGAGGATGTTCAGGCAGTTCGTCCAGGATGGTGGAGTCTGTATCAGAGTCCTGATTAAGCAGGATGTCAAAGTGTCAGCCCACCACAACAGGATACTATACTGATCCTTCAGAAGCTTTAGACCATCTGCTGTCTCCAGAGATGTGACGCAGTGATTTCTTGGGCTGTAGATGATTTTGACAGCATTATAAAAATTATGCATGTCATTTTTATCAGCAAAGGACTGGATTTCATGTGCCTTTTCAGTCCACCACTTATTCTGGATGGCCCGTGTTGTTTTTTGCACTTTTCTCTGAGCTGCCTGTCAATACTGCCTGGTGTTGGTGGATGTAGGGTAATCTAAAGTTGCCCGATGTGCTTTGTGCATGTCCTTAAGCAAGTTATGGATGGTGTCTGAGTTATCGTCAAACCAGTCTTGGTGGTTCCTACTCTTATGGCTGATAGATTGGGAGCTGATATAGGTCCACTGTTGTTCCATGGTGTTTTTCTGGGTTCAGACAAGGTTCCAGCTCACTTAGTTTCTCAGCTAAGAGGCGTCGGAACTCACTTCTGGCTTCATTGCTTCCCAAGCTGTTGCAATTTAGCTTCTTTTTGTTGGGTTTTGCAACCGCAGAGGGGGACGCACTTTCATATGGAGCTTGGCCACAATCATATGATGGTTGGTCCAGCACTCTGCACCCCTCATTGCACGGGTGGTATGAACATCCTTGATGTCACTACACCTCACAATGATGAAGTCAATCATGTGCCAATGTTTAGAGTGAGGGTGCATCCACGAGGTCTTATACTTGGCCTTCTGCTGGAAGATGGTGTTGGTTATGGTAAGGTTATGCTCAGAGCAAAGACTAAGTAGCCTCATGCCATTTGCATTCACCCTGCCAATACCATGCCTACCTAGTACTCCACCCCATATCCTGTTGTTCTCTCCCACCCTAGTGTTAAAGTCCCCAAGCAAGAGGATCTTGTCACTCTTAGGGATCCGGCAAAGAGCTTCATCCAGGGCCTGATAAAAGCAATCCTTGGCCTCGTTCTCAGATGGCAAAGTTGGTGCGTAGGCACTAAGAAGTGTGGCATAACGCTTCTTTGCCAGGGGGATACGGAGGATCATTAGCCTTTCACTAATGCCAACAGGTGTTTCTGTGAGACTTGGTAGAAGGGTGTTCTTGATCGCCAGTCCTACTTCATGGAGATATTGTCCACCTGTGGGGAAACCTTTCCAGAAGAAGGTGTAACCCCATCCCTTCCTCTCAACACAAACACAAACACACACACACACACACACACACATATGTTGGTGCGGCTATCTTATGAGTACTCTCCATAGACATAATAATTTTTATAGTGTACGAACTATAGATTCTATCCCCTAACCCTACCCCTAAACCCAACCCTCACAAAAAAAACTTTCTGAATTTTTACATTTTCAATAAAACATCATTTGGTATGTTGTTTTTAAGAGATTTGAATTATGAGGACACTAGAAATTTCCTCATAAACGAACCAAACCCACCCCCCCCACACATACAACAACAACAACTGCCATTCGCCACTAAGTGTTGGTGACGTCACCACGACACTTGTGCCAGGCTATGTGCACCTTGAGGCCACGTGAAGTGTCGAAAGCCCGCTGGCAGGAGGTCATGGGGCAGACCCAGATGCCACAGGTCGACTGACTGAGACAACTGGCTGATGGACCACATGTGCCCCCTAATGTGCCAACTTGCTGTGCTTTAGCCACCCAATGCTCCGCTCAGTGTTTTGAGTGTCGCTCCTCCACCCTCCATTGTTGTTGGAGGGCAACTGCCTCGAACTGCCCAGTAGCGTCCTTCATGAGCCTCCTCCACAGAGGCCAATCTTGACACCGCTGGTACCAGTCAGCAGCAAGTCCACTCAGCTCCAGATCCTCCTGTACCACATCATTCCATCTCCTCTCTAACCCGTGCTGCGCCCGTTTATCCCTCTTAATCCGGCTGAACAAAAGCTGTTTAGGCATGCGGTGGCTGGGCATGCGGGCTACATTGCCCAGCCAACGCAGCCTTGCCTGCCGGAGGAGCTCACCGATGGGACTTTGTCCAGATCTTTTAAGGATTTGTGAGCTCCTCACACAATCCAGCCTGGTTAAACCCAGGATGGATCATAGGCAGGTCAGCCTAAATGTTTCTAACCGGCGAAGATGTTCCATTAATGAGGTACACATTTCGCAAGCGTAGAGAAGGGAGGGAACGACCGTGGCCGGAAAGACCTGAAGCTTCGTGCGGAGTGACAAACCAGGTAGCTTCCACACAGCATTATGCAACCGATGAAAAGATAATGCCGCTCGACTGATTCGGAGTGAGACCTCCGCTGCTAAACCGGAGCCGGTCATGAGCACACTGCCCAGGTATGGGAAACTCTCCACTCTCTCCACAACTGCTCTATCACCAATTGGGAGTTGGGGGGGTGGAGTGTCCGATGGTACAAAATACCCAGGGAGGTGCTTAGTTTTGGTGGGGCTGATGGTAAGGCCCCACCTCTTAGTGGCAAGCTCCAGGTTCAGCAGCAGCACCCCCAACTCCTCCTCTGAGTGAGCAGCAATTACCAGATCATCAGCATACATAACATGGTTGAGCAATAGGGAGCCATCCCTTGACCGAACCCGGGCATCGATCAGCCTCCCATTGTATCTGTACCAGATGGAAATTCCTCTGGTACAGCTATTGAAGGCTTCACGAACTACGTGTTCAAAATAGATGTTAAATAATGTGGGAGCAAGAGGACATCCTTGTCACACCCCAAGGTGTACAGGGAATGGCTCTGACTCTCGGCCACATAGTTTTACCCGGGCCCTCTCACCATCATGAAGGTCCTTAATGATCGTGAGCAGAGGGTCAGGGACTCCGAAAGCATGAAGAACAACCCAGAGCCAGGCCTACTGATGGTATCATAGGCCTTGACCAGGTCAATAAAGCAGAGATGTAGGTCTTGTTGGAATTCCCTACACCTCTGCTGTAGCAGACGGACAGAAAATATGGCATCTGTGCCCCACACATACACACACATATACACACACACACACAAACACACACACAAACACCACAAACAAACACACACACACACACACACACAAACACCACACACACAAACACACACACACACAACACACACACAAACACCACACACACAAACACACACACACACAACACACACACAAACACCACACACGCACACACACACACACAACACACACGCACAACACACACACACAAACACGCACACACACACACACAATGTGTTTTGAGCACCGTTTTGTTCATGGTCTTTCCATGTACACTCTTTAAGGAATATTTCAAGATCTACTCATCATATTATGTTGTGTTTGGGCTCGTTTGAATTGGGATAGTCTGCTGAAAGTTACGATATGTCATTGTCTATGTTATATGTATGTTTCAGGAAGTAATAAGGAAAAACGTGACAAAAAGACACTTCTGTTTATTACCCCACTAGCACGATATGAGCTCAGTTCAATTAATCTGTCTATCAATAAAAATATATAATTTTAAAAATATGTTAAAAAAAGAAGTACAAAACCTGTCATAATTACTAAAAAAGAAGTTGATAAAAAGATCTAATGCAATATCTTGTGATCATATGCAATATGAGAGATTTATTAACAATCATAATGAGCCGGTCATTTTTGACTGGGAACACAAAAGGTGTCAGCACAAAACAAACACAACACAAGGGTTAATGAGAGTTTGGGGGTAAAATGGTTTTCATTTTCATGAAAATTAAATGTCACAATCTCTCTCCCTCTCTCTCTCTTTCTCTCCCCCTCTCTCTCTCTCCCTCTCTTTCTCTCCCCCTCTCCCTCTCTCTCTCTCTTTCTTTCTCTCTCTCTCCCTCTCTCTCTCTCTCTCTCTCTCTCTCTCTCTCTTTCTCTCCCTCACTCTCTTTCTTTCTCTCTCTCTCTCTCTCTCTCTGTTTCTCTCCCTCCCTCTCTCTCTTTCTCTCTCTCTCTCTCTCTCTCTCTCCCTCTTTCTCTCCCTCCCTCTCTCTCTCTCTCTCTCTCACTCCCCCCCCCCCATACATGACTGTGTTTTTTTAGATGTTTGTACATTTTTCTTCCTTTGAGTGAATTAATGGCTTTAAGTGAAGAAAACCAGAAGGAAATGTTGTAAACCAGAGAAACTTTCTCATCACGCACGCACACACACACACCCACACACATACACACGCGCGGGTTCATGGCTGTGAGAGGCTCCATATATGGTCGTGCCAATGATGTCATACTGTCATAGGCGTCTTTAGTCCGTCTGCGTCTCATTGTTGAGTTTCACTGCTGGAATGTTCAGATCAGCCGAATGAACGCTCAACAGGTACAACACACACACACACATTGAATTACTCGTACACACTGATTTGTGTTGTCAGTTTGGTGTCATTGATAGAAATGTACTGTAAGTGTTTGATCTCAGAGTTTGTGTGCTGATAAATCTAGAGAAAGTGAAGATTGATTTAAGTTGCTGTATTTGATTATTTGAGATTTATAAAACCCATGCTGACGTGAGGTGTGGTGGTGGAAAACGTTTCAGTAAATGTTTCATTGTAACAAGAATCATCTGTAAATGAACAGATCAACTTTTGTTTAAACTTTAAATTTGAGATATGAAATAAAACTGTAGTCAGAGTTCATTAAACTTGTGTAGAAATGAGCTGAGGTGGAGGGAAAGTTGTAGAACTTCAACGGAACAAGAATAAAGAGTTCAAATCTGAAAATAAAATGATTTGTGCATAATGATGTTTACACAGACTTTTTAAATAGATTATTATTGATAGTTTTGTCTAACTTCAGAACGTTATAAAACATGCAGTGACGGTGTAACTGATACATTTTCATTGTAACACAAATCATTTGCAAATTAAACTGAATCAAATCTGAGAGTAAAAGTATTTGTGATGTTTAAACTTTAAAAAGAATTCGTAAAAGTCAGTGGAAATGTTTCAGAAATGAAAATGTCATTATTGAAAGTGTTCATGAAATCTTGTTGGTTGATTTAAATTCATTGCTGAATGAATATAAAGTTTTATAATGTTTCAATGCATGCACATGTACAAACCAACTAACAGGGAACCTTCCAAAAATATTGGCTACAATTATTTAAAGTTTGGGAACAAAAGTAGTTAAAATAATGTTCAGGGAACATCCTTATGATGTTATTAGCATAATAAGGAGCATCTCAGTGTTATTAAAGTCAAAGTTTTCAGGAATGCTTCTGCATGTTAACCTTTAAATAACATTCAACTGACATTAAGAAAAATGGACACTTATGTTCCCACAACCACAATGTAACATTTGGATAACATTTTAAGAATGTTCTAGTTTACATTATCCGTATTTTTGAAAATAAAATACTGAAATAATGTTTATTAGGGTTTATAGGAAGTTAAAGAAATAAGCAATTAAGCAGATTTAGGAAAACAATCCTAATCATTAAAGTAACATAATAATGTAGAATTACATAGTGTTTTTAACTTGAGTACAATAACGTGCTTATATTCTTTTCTTCTTAAACTGTTTAGTCGATTTCATGTAATTTTAGGATGATCATCATGATTTGTAATAATGTCTTGATCTGCTGCCGTCTGCTGGACGCTCACACAAGCTGCTCTGGAAATCACTGAATTAATATCTGTAATAAGATGAGTTCTGTCTGTTATTAAGATTTAAAGGTCAAAACAGACTGATTAATTACCAGCGTTTAACGACAAAAGACAAATTCACATTTCAGTAAGATTACAGCAAAACTGACTTTTTACATCTTTAATACAAGCAGAACACGGCACCAAATACTAATGTTCAAAACTCAAACATTTACAGATATTTAAAAGAATATTTCACCAAAAAGGAACATTCTGTCATCATTTATTCATCCTCATGTTGTTCCAAACTTGTATGACTTTCTTTCTTCTGTGGAATACAAAAGAAGATGTTTGGCAGAACGTTCAGGCTGCTTTTCCATACAATGACAGCGAGTGGTGACCAGGAACAGATCAGCTTGAACATTCTTCTAAACCATCTAAAACTCTGTTCCACAGAAGAAAGAAAGTCATACAGGTTTTTGGCTGGACTATCTCTTTAAATCTAGTGTTTTCGAGGGCAGTCAGATTGTCTTGGTATTGGACAAACCCTCATTCATGACAAACTTTAATATGTTCTTGGAAAACCCTGCGAGAAGGAGTTAAAGTCTTTTTCCATGGCGCAGATTTTCCCTTAGACTTTCCTCTGTATAAATCTGTTGGGAACGAGTCCAAGTGGATCAGATGCTTCAAGGTTAAAACAAAGTCATGTTGAAAATCTCAGTGCTGTTATTAGTTGCGCAGTGGAGCTTCTCATTAAAAGAGTTTATTTACAGTGTCTAATCTCACAACTGTGACTTTATTTCATGCAGTTAAAGAAATAAATTCACGATTGTGTAATGTAAACTCGCAATTGCACGAAAAATTTAGTGACTATTTGCACTAGGTGTAAATGACACGTGACACACAGCGTGGCTGTTTGCACTCCAAACATCTGAAACAGAGAACTATAAAACTAACAGTGCCCACTAGTGTGTAGACAGTGTAAAGACAGTGCCAGTGTTGGGGGGCCTGGGTAGCTCAGTTGTAAAAGACGCTGGCTACCACCCCTGGAGTTCGCTAGTTCGAATCCAGGGCGTGCTGGGTGACTCCAGCCAGGTCTCTAAGCAACCAAATTTGCCTGGTTGAAAGGGAGGGTAGAGTCACATGGGGTAACCTCCTCGTGGTCGCTATAATGTGGTTCGTTCTCGGTGGGGCGCTTGGTGAGTTGTGCATGGTTGCCGCGGAGAATAGCGTGAAGCCTCCACATGTGCTATGTCTCCATGGCAACACGCTCAACAAGCCACGTGATAAGATGCGCGGATTGGCGGTCTCAGACGCGGAGGCAACTGGGATTCGTCCTCCGCCACCTGGATTGAGCACATTGGGAATTGGGCATTCCAAACTGGGTGAAAAACAAACAAAAAAAAAAACGGTGCCAATGTGACAACACGGGTAAGATTACGCCTTTTGTCCCATCCTGTTTCCTGTCTCCACTCTCAATATTTCCTTTAATACTACTTGTAAAAATAAATAAAAATGAATATAAAGATTGATTTATATTCGAGGAGAGAAAGGATTGATCCAGGTAAAATTCAGCATGGTGTTACTACAGTAACCATGTTTAATTTTGTGGTTACTATGATTTTACTACAAAATTCCTTTTGGGAATACATTTTAAATGTAACCTTTTTTTATTTTTTTTATTGGATCAAGGGATCGTAGTATCTCTGGGGTTTTGGTTTAGTTTGTGTTTGAGTTGATGAGGAGAGTTTGTGACTAAGTAACTAACTAAAACTAGCTACATACTTCAGTAGCATGGCTGTAGTTCAGCTGTTTTCACAATACTGACAATAAATGATCTACTGTTTCCATCTAGCATGACAAACGCTACATTGCTGTGTATTACACACACAGCTTTGACCTACTAAATTTGCCAAAATGTCCAGTATACAACAATATTTTGCTTAAAAGTTTTCAAAAAGTGTGTACTGTGCATTATTCAGTAAGTAGTAAGCAAGTATTTCAATCTGAACACAGCCAGACTCTGATATAGGACATGCTAATCTTAGTAATCTTGCATATTACTTTGGAGCAATTGAATAAATACTGTATATCATTCCCTACAATCACAGAAAACTTATTAGGATGATCAAGATTAGTAAATAATCTTCCACATCCACAGTTCTCTTGCACATGCAAACATACTCGGATATTGAGCTCAGTGCTACGTTTCGCCTGTTCAAGCAATTGAGTTTCACTCGTATGCAGTTAAACGTTTGGTTTTCCGTCTCTTAATGGTGAACCGCAAATGTTTAACAAAGTCACAAAGTGGAATTACATGCAGTGAATTATCTCAAATGTGACCGGCCGATCTAAGAGAGAAACACTGCAGCTATTCACACCATCTGTAGAGTGAATGGCAGTCTTACCACTTTATAAATGTTGCACTCTGTAATCCAGTACTGTAATATCATTGAATTATGAAAGAAAACACCAGTTTCACTGTGATTATAATGCTTTGTGTTTTTTTTTTTTTGTTGTTTTTTTTATTCCCTTTTGAAAGGTGGTTAGACTGGTCTGTTTTGATGATTTTAGATGGGTTTTGGGGACTTGACAGCTGGCCAGCTAAACACCAGTTTGGCCAGACTGGGAGACCAACTAAAACAGCTAAATCCAGCTAAAACCTGCAAACTCCCTTACGCAGGTTTCAGGGCTTGTTCCAAACCGGAAATGACTTTCATTTTTCAGTAGAACACAAAATGAGATGTTAGACTGACAGCCTCAATCAGAAAGAAAGTAAGTCATATGGGTTTAGAACAACACAAAAGTGAGAAAATGATCAAATACATTTTAATCTTTGGGTGAACTGTCCCTTTAAATGCCTGCAGCCACATATGAGTGACACACATGGAAGCATGTAATCCCATATGCCTCACACCGATGACATCATCCTCTCTGAAAGAGGTTTTGTTTATATAGTCAGTAATGGTCTTTAGAGGAGGGGAATTCCTTTAAGTATAAAACCACTGAAGGGGGAGAGGAACCCCTTTATTAAGAGACTTTTTCCATTTCCACTCTAACGTGTCCTTTGTAGTGCAGGTTGGCAGCAGTATGCTGCAGTCAGAACAGTCTGGGACCAGAAGAAACCTGCGCCAGCCCCTATGACCCGACTTTCCCCCCAACATCTACCTCTAGATCACATACTGCCTCACTTTAGCTCTACAATGTTTTACTTACAATTATACCTCAATAATACATACTCATACAGCATATACGAGCATGGACAACCTCCCCCCGAATGTCTCTTCAGTTCGCTGAAGAAACAAGCATTGACAGTGATGATGATAACAAAAAAATGTTTTTCTTCCTTGAAAGTGTTTTCAAGAACCCACTGATTATATAAAAAATCTTTAATATCTTATATATAGCACATTTTGTTTTGGTGTCTGAATTTTGTGTGACTTTAGCAAGCTATGACATTCAATGTGTATTTTTTTCCCCACCAAAACTGTATTTGCAATACTGTGATACTGATACTCAGAGTGTCAGCTACTGGTATGTGTAGTTCATTTTTACCACTTTAAAAAAACACAAAAATGAAAGGTATTATTTAATCGCTTAGAAATGTTACAATTGTGCAATACTGTGTCTCCGAGGGTTAAACCAGCCTAAGGTGGTTTTCTGGTCTGAGCTGGTTTAAAGGAATAGTTCACCCAAGAATGAAATTCTTTGACCCTTTTTTGACCCATTTACTGACTCTTAATGTTGTTCCAAACCTGTAAGACTTAATTTCTTTAATGGAACACAAAAAGAGGGCAGATGTTAACCTCAGTCACCATTCACTTTTATTGCATCTTTTTTCCATATCATGAAAGTTATTTTATTTTATTTAAGATGGAGTTTTACATAAACTGTTTTAAAACTGTTTTTAACAAAAAATCGTAATCTTGCAGAGTGTTTAGGACAGATAGTAGGCAAATTGGAACGACTGAGTACATCTATTCAATATCAATTCAGCTATCTATTTAAATTCAAACAATGACAATAAACGACAAACGTCTGAAATATTTTTATTACAAAATCTTTTAAGCTTTTAACAAAATCTGTAACTCTCAACATAACGATCTTTCCTTCTATTCTTCTCTGTTGCCAGACTGAAACTGCTCATCGATCAAGAAAAGGCATACCAAGAGATAAAGGAAGAAGAGAACAGTAAAACAGTCACAAATCTGAAGGACGAGTTAACCAAGCTGAAATCCTTTGCCTTGCTGGTTGTGGATGAACAGCAGCGTCTCACAGAGCAGCTGAACCAACAGACAATACGAGTACAGGAGCTCCAGAACACTGTCACTCAAAACCAAGAGGAGCTGAGCTCCGCCCACACCCACCTGCAAGAGGAGAAGAGCAAAGTCCTGCGTCTGGAGGAGGAGTTACGCAAACAGACCTGTTATTTCCACCAAGAGCAGGACGCCATGACGGCCAAACTGACCAATGAAGACGCTCAAAACAGGCAGCTGAGACAGAAACTCTCTGCGCTCAGCCGGCAATTAGATGAGCTAGAAGAAACCACCAAGACCCTACACAGAGCCGAGGAGGAACTGCAGGAGCTACGTGATAAAATCAGCCGCGGGGAGTGTGGAAACTCCAGTCTGGTGTCAGAAGTGGAGGAGTTGAGGAAACGTGTGTTGGAAATGGAGGGGAAGGATGAGGAGCTAATCAAGATGGAGGACATTTGCAGGGAGCTGAACAGGAAGCTGGACAAAGAGACGATTCAGAGCCGCAGCTTAAAAGCAGAAGTGGAAAAACTGAATCACAGAATCCTGGAGTTGGAGAAACTAGAGGATGCATTCGGGAAGAGCAAACAAGAGTCCAGTTCACTGAAGAGCAACCTGGAGAAAGAGCGGACCATGACCAAACATATGTCCAATGAACTAGATGTGCTCAGAGTACGGATTAAAGAGCTTGAAGCGGCTGAGGTTCATTTGGAGAAAACGGAGCTGATGCTGAAAGAAGACCTGACAAAACTGAAAACCCTGACTGTCATGCTCGTGGATGAGAGGAAAGCTATGGCAGAAAAACTGAAGCTGATGGAAGACAAGGTACAAAACAGCACTGGCAAACTGCAAGCAGAACAAGACAAGGTCAATACTGTCACTGAAAAGCTGATTGAAGAAAGCAAGAAAGCTTTAAGATCAAAGGCTGAACTCGAGGAGAAGATGTGTACAGCCACTAGAGAGAGGGATGAGCTCAAAGCAAAGCTGAAAACTGAAGAAGAGAAAAACAGTGACCTTCAATCCAAAGTAAGCATGATGAAGAAGAGACTTCAGTCGCTTGAGGCTGTCGAGAGGGAATTCTTGAGGAACAAGTCCAAAGAGGAGCACATCAAGTCTCCAGTTCCTTACCGCTACCAACAGGAAGACAACAAAGTGAACGATTTGACCCAGGAAGTGGAGCGCCTCAGGAGAAAGCTGAAGGACATGAAGATGGTGGAGGGTGATCTTCTGAAGACAGAGGACGAGTTTGAATCACTGGAAAAGAGATATTCCAATGAGCAGGAACGGGCGAAATCCCTCATGGAGGAACTGGAGATGTCCAGGAAGGAACTGTCCAAGTACCAGCTGGCTGAGAAAGAAGAATCCAACCAAGAACACATCCTGTACAAGCGTATGAAAGAGGAAGAGGCCAAATCCAGTCATTTGACCCGAGAGGTAGAAGCCCTGAAAGAGAAGATCCACGAGTATATGGGTACAGAAGAGTCCATCTGCCGCATGAAAACTGACCACTCGACTCTTCAGAGAAAACTTACCCTGCAAGAAGTGCGCAACAAAGAGTTGGCCAGAGAAATGGAGACCCTCACTCAAGAGCTGGAGCGATACCGGCGTTTCAGTAAAAGCCTTCGGCCAGACATGAGTGGAAGACGTTTCTCAGATCTTCAGGTCTCCACAAAGGAGGTGCAGACAGACCCAACAGACAATCTGCCCCCAAACTACAAGAGCCTTCCACCATTGGAACGCGCTCTGGTCAATGGAAAGTTGTATGTGGATAGCGATTCAGAGGACGAAGCCAATTACAATGAGATAAACCTCACAAAATGCAGTCCGTCGCTCATTAACAATCTCAACAACAATATGAGACGAGTTAGAGGGCCTTTCCTAAGAGCTAGAGACACTAATCACCCAATGAACGCCAAGAATCAAGCAAGACAGTACGGCAATCATGTCCAGCAAGGGGACGTGGTCCTTACGCACAGTCCAGGACAACCTATCCATATCAAAGTGTCCCCTGACCACGGCCACAATACAGCCACTCTCGAGATCACCAGTCCCACCACAGAGAACGCCCAGTCCTACACAAGCACAGCGGTAATCCCAACAAGCGGCGCCCCTCCGAAACAGCGAATCACAATCCTGCAGAATTCAATCTCGCCTTCAAGCAAGACCAAGAGTTCGCCTCCTCCAGAGAGTCCCCAGAGCCAGAGCACACCTGATTGCTCCGTGTCACCACTTACCCGAACGCTCACTTCTGACTCCTGTGGGTCAGTCAGCCCGGACCGGGCCTTGTCGCCCATTCAGATTGTGTCTGTGACCACTGGAACCCCTGGCAGAGTCGAGCCGGTAGAGCTTGTTGGAGGTCACACTGTGTTCCGTGTGAGCCCTGAAAGACAGAACAGCTGGCAATTGCAGAGGTCCAACAGTTCAGGTCCAAACGTCATCACCACTGACGACAACAAAATCCACATTCACTTAGGAAGTCCCTACATTCAAGCTGTGAATACCGGAGACAAAACCATCAGCCCCTATTACTCCCTTGGGCCAGAGCAAAGGACTCCAGTACTAACCAATGGCACTACCACCAAAATCACAAGCAGTATCATGATCAAACCCACAGCCACTCCAATGTCACGACCCGCACAAATTACAGTAAGTAATATCTGTGACTGACCCTAATTTGCCCATAATTAATGATTGCAGAATAGAGTTCCCGCCCTTGCCGATCTCCGCAACCCGTGACCTTTGATCCTCTGCAACTCCACACCCTCAGATATCTGTTGTCCTTGACTGCAATAGTGGCTAACCAAATTGAATGTATTTTTTTTTTGTTTTGATTTGTTTGTTTGTGTTTGATTAATAATGAGATGTTTATGTGCATGATATGTAAAACTAAGGCAAAAACACAAAACGAGAACACAAGCACTTGCGCATTTTCACTTCACTCTAAGTGCATTTACTGTTTTTGTTAGAAAACAATAGCAAATAATGCTGTACCATTAAAATTCACTGATTGATGTACTATTACATTTTGTTGGTTTATATTTTCATTTTCCACTCCCATTTTATGTTAGATTTGTGTTTTTTGATAATTAAAATGAGACAATGTTAACAGAATCTTTATTTATTAATTAAATATTTCAGTGAGTTTATATATTGCATTCACGTGAGAAAAACATGCATGTTAAGCCAAGTGCACACTACACAACTTGTAGTTGGTGACCTGCGACTCACATTCTTGTTTTCCGTCGTGCTGGTGTGCACACTACAGGACTGGTGCTGAATTCGGAATGGCATACAACCCATACTACTCATTCTACTTCTGCTATATTTGTCTATGGCAGAAATAGTAAGAGTAGTATGGTAGTATGCAATTCCGAACTCAGCGTGGGTGTATCAGCTACAAGACCATTCGCCCCTGACTGAGGCCCTGTGTACACCTGGTATTAAGATGCTTTTAGTGATCCGATCACAAGTGTACAAGCGAGAGACATCACCGTTACACCTGGTCGTCTCTTGTGTTCGGATTTAGAGGAGAATGTCTCATTTCTAATGTGCGTGCTGCTCGTATCTGTGTCCCTGCATGTTGATATCAGACAAGTTCTTCTGCATGTACACTACCAGTCAAAAGTTTTGAAATACTTGACTGAAATGTTTGTCATGATCTTAAAAATCTTTTGATCTGAAGGCGTATACTTAAATGTTTGAAATTAGTTTTGTAGACAAAAATATAATTGTGCTCCATATTAATTTATTTCATTATAAAACTAAAATGTAAGTTTTTGAAATGGATGACTTGGACCAAATAATAAAGAAAAGCAGCCAATAAGTGCCCAACATAGATGGGAACTCCTTCAATACTGTTTAAAAAGCATCTCAGGGTGATACCTCAAGAAGTTGCTTGAGAAAATGTCAAGAGTACATGTCTGCAAATTCTAGTTTTGATGACTTTACTATTATTCTAAAATGTGAAGAAAAATAAATAAAATAAAGAATGAGTAAGTGTTTCAAAACTTTTGACCGGTAGTGTACATGCATTGCTTTTTAAAAGTTTCTGAATGTACACGTCCCTTTAATTTTCCGTTAAATCTGGACGTCACTGCCAAAGTTTAAACTCTAGTTTTATTAGTCGGTGCTCCGCTGCTGCTCCAGTGTCTGAATGTGTTTAAAGTGGACAAATCTTAAAACAGTTTGGACCCTTTGCAGCTGTCTTTAGCATCATCCTGTTTCAAACGGATCACCCAAAACGCATCTTAAATCTCATCACAGACCAGTCGCCAACTAAAAACATCATTGAAGATGAGCTTGAGTCGTGTAGTGTGCGCTAGGCTTTAGACATACACAAATGCTTGACATTCATGATGTTATGGTGCACGATTTCAGCATTTAATTGGAGACATTTAACCACTCATAAGACATAGAAAAAACTTCTTGAAGGGACAGTTCACCTAAAATACATTGTCATTTAGTCCTCATTTCATTGCATCTTTTTCCTTACAATGAATGCACTGAATGGTGACTGAGGCTGAATTCTAACTGTTCCACAGACAACAGTCCCAATACCGATACTGGTATCAGAATGTAGTAGTACTCGTACTCGTAAAAATGCTCCGATACCAAAAACCGATACCATCTGACGTATGAATGTCATTAAGTAAACATTCAGCGCACAAATGAAAATCACATTGTGTCCTAGTGAGATTATTTTACAGCAAAAGCTGCGATTCAATGATATAAATATATCGTTTGCATGAGCGGCGCACTGTAATTGTGCACACTTGTGAATGTGTGGAGACAGTGTGGTGACGTGACTTTTACAGGACAAAACACCGTCATGAGTCACTTACAGACTACATATTTATTTATTTATTTAAAGAGCAGCTTTTTGTGGTTTAATAATCACTTTGAGTCACGTAGCGACATTTCCAGACTTGATCATGACAACACAAACACTTCAAAATAAAAGCTCAATTGAAATTAAAAAAGTATGACAGAAATGTGAGATTCACTGTTATACTATTATTACTAATAATAATAATAATAATAATAAATCAATAGTAATTGTATTATATTTAATATTATTTTACATCTGTGATGTTCTGTTATGCAGCACTTTATCTGACAAAAATAACTTTCATGTATTTAAATTCTGAATAAAAGCACTTCATAATTATACAATACCATGTTGACAATTAATTGTTATACTTTCATTTGATTAAAGCTTTAATGAATTTATTCATTTTGATGATAAAATAAACTGAAATATTGAAATAAACTGTTGATATGGAGTAAAAATAAAATAAAAATAAACTGGTATCGGACTCGGTATCGGCGAGTACCAAAAAAAAAAAATATCAGTACTTGTACTCGGTCTCCAATAAATGGTATCGGGACATCCCTACAGTTTGGAATGACATGAGGGTGAGAAAACAATGACTATTCTATAACTATTCATTTAGGATGCTAACAGAAAATGATTACGTCTTTCCTCCAAACAATGAAAGTAATATCTTACATTTTGCTCAGTTCTGGAATCTGCATATTCGGTAAGTAAATGACCTACATAAACTAATTTACTGAACAGAATTGTGAGAAAATGCGGTAAGAAGAGGCTGAGAACATTGGTCTGCATGGATGAGTTCATTGACTGATGTCATCATACTTACTGCTGCAGTATCACTTGAGAGAACGGACAGTGTTGTGTGTTGATATCACGGAAAATCAGTTCTGTGGCTCTGGCCTGCATGAGATTCATCTCTGTGAAAGTTGCAGCATTAATGTGATGAGTTTATTAAAGCTTCTTTAATGCAGGATCGTATTTGCAAAACTAAACAGCTGTCAAACAAACACAGTATCATTATAGCGTGATGTAGAGAGTTTTCTGTAATGAAGGAGCTCACACCCGCACAGAACACAGTGAGTATTCATGGACTCTATCAAGCGTTAAATTAATTCAGTCAGGAATTTATGTCGTCTGGTGTGAATCCTCGGCTTGTCTGGCTAAACAAACTGTTGTTCACTGAGGTTTGGAGAACAGCTGTGATTGTGAATCAGACGAGATGCTTGTGCTAGTGAATCACTCTCAAGTACTGTACACATGCTCGTTTAGGCTATGTTCACACCAACACTCTAAAATAAGGTCATCTTAGGCTGGTTTAAGCTGTTTAATTCAGCAGGGTAATGATTATGATCATGAGAAATTCATCTAGCAGCACTGTGAAATGTAAAACTATAAAAGTTTCCCTGTCCATTCCTTCAACAGAACATGATCGTTTAGAGGCCATTCGTTCGGATCTGCCTCCAAACCACATACAAACCCAGTGTTTTGTTTTCATGGTAACAGCAGTCGTCTCTGGTACAGGAAGTGTTTGCTTTTATGACTCCAGAGGAAGGACACGTTTAATTAATGCTCATTATGTGTATGTTCATGACCTATGTCTCGACTGGGACGATTTTCAGCCTGAGCCACATTTCAACAATTCTCATATCTGGAATACATCTGCACACACACTTCACAGATCAGTTTCAGAGAGAGCATTTATAAAGTTACCAGAGATACTGCGTCATTTAAAACACAAAATGAATTACAAAACAAGTTTGATAAACCTATATAAATAATAAATATGTCCTTATAGCCTTCCTTATAATTAAAATAGTTTAACAAATGTCAATATTAAATTAAATATTAAAATATATATTTTTCAATATTAAATACTATCTTAAATATTTTTTTAATTGCATTCACACCAAATCTTTGTCGTGTTGAAATGTGTAATATTAAAAAAAAATAATATTGAAATTATTAGATTAAATGTTAAAAAAATACTATTTACAAAATAAAAAATGCTTAAACACCCAAATTTTGCCATGATAAAATGTATAATATTTGTTAATTAAATATTTAGTTAAATATTTTAAAAATATGAAATACTATTTAAAAACAAACAACAACAACAACAAAAAAAAATTAAACATTTTTTTAAGTTTACATTCATGGTAGAACAAATCACATTTATTTGGAAACTTTGATTTCAATTTAAATACAATAATTTATCTGTAAGGAAGTGACATCATTTGAGTTTTCAGAGAGTTCTATTCATATAAAAGTCATATTTTTCTGTGTTTTACTGAGATAACTGTCTATGTTATGTTTTCCACTGTGTAAAAGATTGTTGACTCTTGAAAGCTAACATAAGGAGGCCAGAACCAAATTTAGGGTACTTCAAAAAAATGCAATAGGGTGTTTCACAGAAGAATCACAGCAGAACTCTGCCTTCAATCAGTGGGTTCATTCAGTATGACTGGATTTAATGCTGTAAATCTGAACTGAATCACTGGATTCTGCTCAGCTGCTTCAGTAGAAATGGATTTGCAGATGTGCAGCAGTAACTGTGACATGCTGACATACTTTGTAAACTCTCCTGTGATGACATCACTGTCTGGCAGAGTAATGCGAGCGTTTGTGCAGTAATCAGATCCATCGCACAAACCTCAAGAGATGATCACACGTTACTGCAGAAACACTGTCTGTGCTCCACTTTCACCATTCTAAAAACATCATATCCACACCACAATGCTCTGTCAGGAACAGAGGAACATCTTTTGCTGTTTCAAACACACATTTTTGTGTTCTTTCATTTTGGCCATGTTCAGAATAGCATCCTAACATATATGACTTACTATTTCTGTATGCATGGAATATCCAAATGATCTACTATAGTTATTAAAATGTGCATTATACAACAGAGCACACTGCATGAGTATGGAGGGCCAATTCTGCCAATATAAAAAACAAATACATAATTAATTAAATGCATTCACAAATAAATGTATAAAATAAACAGTGTACATAGAAATAAATAAATACATTTTCATATATGACATAAATGAGTATTAATTAGTGCTGTCAGTCAATTCAATTTTTTAATTGTGATTAATTTAATAATTTATTTAATTAATCGTGATTAATCGCAGATTTTGAAAGTGCTGAAATTTGACACTACATATACTTCTTTTCTTATCAAAATTCATTTATTTCCATTTTGGGAAATAAAACAAAACAATATGTAACAACATAATGCTTTATTAACATTTTCCAAACAAAGCCTTCCACAATATAAACATAGAAATGCAAAAAAATATCATAAATTCAAGAAACATTAAATGTTTCCCAAAGTCTAAGTGTGAGTTTGACTAATTGAAAGAACTAGTTTCTCCAAAGGATACATATTTATTGCAATTAGCATTAAATCTCGTAAACTCTCCACAATATTAATCTGCCGGTAGACTGTGGCTATCCGCTTTCCTACAGCAATCGTGAAGCTGCGCACCTTACATAGGCTGAAAAATACTTGATTTCTATCACAAGTCCTATGTGTGCTTGTTTTGAACATCAAGACGCTAAGAGCTTCTTTCTCCATCATTTTATCACTGACAGGGAAGCGCTGTCAGAGATTCTTTTATTTATTGAGATAACAATCTCCATCGATCATAGGAGAGAGCGTAACGGTCAACTAGCGTGTTACTACAGTACCGCTCATATAATGTCTATGGGACCGCTGCGTTTTGCTGTTTTATACTAAGCTTGTAGTCTCCCATTGGTAGAAGGGCTCTGGCGCTGTTGTGTGTCTGATTGTGACGTGTGCGTCAGTGTAATGACTCCGGGTGGACACATTACAAAAGTTTCGCCCTTCACACCAGTGTTTATGCAGTATTAACGGTAAATGCGTTAATCGTGATTAAAAAAATTAACGCATCAAACTTTTGAAATGAATCGCATGCATTAACGCTTTAATTCTGACAGCTCTAGTATTAATACTTTTCTTTCCTTATGTATTTATAAAAAGAAAAATTTCCACACTTATTTATTTATACATTAATATATTCCCTAGGCCATATTCAGCTATTTATACACGCCAGCCATGAATAAACCTAAGCTCTTATCATTCACATCTGGCATGTTTGCATTAAATATGATTAATACTGGATCATTTCAAGTGCACAAGCTCAATGTCAAAGTGTTATCAGATCTGTTCAAGTTGTGAGTTTTGCTCAGACTGTCTGCCAAGATTTTCACCTGAATCCCAGACATTTTAGAAATCCACACAGGTATAGTCTTCCTAGGAGCGTACAGTCACAGTGATATAAAATTAATATTAATATTAATTATTAACAAATATATAAATACTTAAATGTGCAGGGAGGAATAAAAATAATTAGATAAACACATATATAAATAAATGCACCCATTATTGAAAAATAAGATATAAAATGGTTTGAAATGCAACAATGAAAGTTGAGCCTCTCATTAGCATGTTATGCAAAAGAAAAATAAATACAGAACAACATACAGAAATAAATGAATGACTAAAGAAATATAGAAAAAAATGAACAATTTACATTTCCACAAGCATTTAAATGTGTGTTATATTGTATTACTTTTGCACTGAGCGGTGCATCTATTTATTCATTTATTAATTTGTATATATCCTCGCACATTTCATAATTTATATATGTTTTATGCATGGATATGCATATTTATTTATTTGTGTATTTATTTATTATTATTTTTGTAGGTTTTGTCCTCCATAATCACTGTGGACTGCAAAAAGTTGACATTTTTAGACAAAATTAAATAAAAAAAATGCAAAATAAAGATTTTATATCCATTCACAAGCAATGTGTTATAATGTCTATACTGTTATACTGACATGTTTATTGTTTCATGATGATGCCCACTATTTATTTAGAAATAGTATGCAGTATACAGTATATACTGCTAGTGTGCTCCACTGAGTTACTCTGTGCCAAATCTTAAAGTCTGAGAGCGCCGTCTTGTGGTCACCTCAACACCAACATCCTGGACTTGCATTTAAAGAAATTGCAGAAACTTCTAATATATGATGAATAATTCTGCATGAAATTTCACGTGAATTGCTAAAGTGATACTACACTCTTCAATAATCTTAGAAACAATATAAACATCTAAATATGGTCCTGCTCAGCTCGTCATGTTTGCTCTCCAGTAAACTGATCAAGTCTCTATTTCATCCATCACAGACTCCTCTGGAATCATTCCGGCGCTCTGGACCCACCAGAATTCCCAAACCCAAATCAAAAGGATCATGCAGTGCCGTTCAAACCCCACTGAACTCTGGGAAATGTGTGTCCAACAATCTGAACATGATGAACCGACCCACTCAATCATGAACTCAGCAGTGACATCACTGTATATGTTTGTTCACTGACTTTCATATGTTTGTTTATTTTTGGTGCTGTTATGAGATTTATTATCTAGTCATATTCACAAGAACAAACACACTGTAATAAAACTCTATAAATCATGACCATTACAATTATGGTGCTGTTATTTTTTTTTAGACAAAGCTTCACTATTGCCCATAATTGTCTTATTACATAGTAATATGCTATTTTGATTCCCTATAATACATCAGTGTGATTCATAACTGATATTAGAGCAATGATGCACTCATTTATGTCAAATAATGAAATATTTGCTTTTTGATGTATGAGATCTGGATGTTAATAAAAAGACTGTTTTTATATCTTGCATATCAGATTAAAAACATTTCATATTTGGGTACATTGGCACATGAGCATGATTACATGGGAATTATTACTTCATATTAACAATTTCCTTACAAATGCACAGATATATTGGAAAAGTTTTACATAAAATGAACACGGAAATCACTTTACAAAAAGTCCTATTTGTTAACATTAGTAAATGCATTAGGCATCACGAACAAAATAAACATTAATAAAGATGATTAAATGATGTAAAAATGTAATGTTAATGTATAAAAATACACTCAATTAACCTATTAGGTTATAAGGAACAGAGAAGATGTTTGAAATGTACATCTGATGCATGGAAGTATTTAACACCAACCACTTCTAACAGGTATTCTGCAAATCTAGGCAAAATTTTAAGGAATTTTTAAGGAAGTTTGTGAATATAAAATTTTAATGTAAAGATTTAAAAAATTTACAGAGCTTTCAGAGACTTCTTTTTGTTTTCATAATAACAAATAATAATGTCTTTAAGATTAAAAATGAAACTAAAGACTCAATTCACACCAGCAGTCTTAAACCTTGAATATATATATCAATATAATGTGACGAACAGCAGCACGATTGAACCCAAACAGTCAATCCACACTTCTTATAGCACAGCGCTGCGGTAAACCAATCACAATTCAGACTCGTCACAGCTTAGAACCAATCAGGGCTTATGAAACTGAAGCCCCGCCTGCGCGGTAAGTGTTGTGGGCGGAGTCAGACTCAATGAAAGAAAGAGCACTGAGCGCGCGCATTCAGACAGCTTTATTTCAGAAAGTTTCCCGCTAGTTTCTCTAATATTTATTTATTTACGTTTCCCCCCTCTGTGGTTTAAAACGCGATTGTGAAGGGTATTTTAGCTTCACTTTAAACGCTGAGACTGAAGAACTCCAGGGAGAGAAGAAAGAGTTGAAAATGTGTGATCAGAGATCAGTGTTAATGCAGATCCCAGAACCACAAGCCAAAATCACAGGTGAGAATAACACATTTATAACACATGCAAAGGTCATGCATGTTCATGTTTCATGTGTGAGGGATCAGAGATAGCAGAACTATTATACATGCATCATGGATGAAAAGCCAGTTTTTCATGTTCATGGTTTGCATTAAATTCAGTGGCAGAGATGAGGAAACTCTAAAAGAACTTTCTATGAAATCTATTTGCCACAGCATCACCTGGACACGCACAGATGATTATAGTCATTAACCTGTTTAATTAGTGAGTTATTCATTCAAATCACTCTTATGTCACCTGAGCTATACTTCTGTGTAGCATCACAAACTGTGTGCATGACCTGTAGAAGACTTCCTATACATCTCAATGGCTGATGTGTTTGTGTGCAGCTGTCAGAAGATCCTACATGGATATTTTGGGGTCTCGTCCCGCTGCAGACACCATGAGACGCAGGAAACACACACGTGCATGTGAGTTCTCAAATATACTTCACACCTCATGTGATCATCAGATGGTGATAAACTGACTCTTGTCTTCCTGTGAAGTGGACCCAGGTTCACACAGATGCTGGACGACTGACCCGCAGAGAGATGATGTGGACACCTGTCAGACGTCCGGCTCAAAACAGCTGCTCAACAGTCTCATACTCGCCGAGCAGGTGAGACACACCTGTACACACTCTGCACCAATATGACATCATCAATCATCATGTGAAGAATATCTTCATGACTGTCTGATGATGATGATGATGATGTTAAAGTGTCTCTGGATGTTCTCAGTCGGTTCAGATGGTGTCCAGCTCGCTCACATCTGACCTGAAGATCTTACTGGACGATCTGCAGCAGAAGAAGACCAGTGTCTACAGATCCATCCCATATTCACGCCTCGGATCCAACCGGGACGCTCACTGCTTCAGGAAAGCTCGGCCTCACTTACTGGCTTTCAAGGTAACAACACGTCCAAAAAAACTCAACATGTGACGATTGTCAGAAATCAACGATTGCCAGCATGATTAGAGGTAACTAGTGCTTAACTAATACAGAACACAGGCGTACACTGTTTTTTTGTTTTATATTGCGATAAAATTATCCAAACTTCCTTAAATCAAGAATATATTACCTGAATCAAAATGGCATGAGATATTAAGTGTTGTTTTCAGAGAAATCTAACAAAATTTGGTGCGGTAAATGCTTAAAACAAGACATAACTATTCGCCAATGGAGGAAGAAAAATACATTTGTTTTACCTTTGAATCAAGTTTTGTTTTTTACTCTGTTGGCAAATTGATTTTTCTTGTTATAAGTATAAACGTTACTAGATTTATATATATACATTTTTTTTATTTTTTTTTATGTAATTTTAAACATTTTAACTAAAGGAACACAGTATTTGTAATTTAGAACATGTTATTTAAAAGATTTTCAAAGATGGTTTCATCCTTTACTATTTAAGCCTAATACAACTTCTTAACTCAAGTCAAAGGCTGAATATGTGATTAATCGTGCAAAGACTTCTGGGTCAATTAGACCCGTATTAGACCCCTAATTTACTCTGCTTAATTTCAGTTTTTCGGCCTGAAACAGCGGCAATTTGAACATTTCATTTGATTATAAAAAAGTTCCTAAGGAGGACTTGTGGGTCAGTTTGACTCGATTAATATAAAGACTTAAAGAAAACTGTAATATACCAGAAAAAAAATATAATTTGCCTTAAAAATTGTATTTTAATATTGTAATGCAGTGTCAAAAGCATTCAAATGACACCAGGCCCAGAACGGTTGGGAAAACATTAGAAACAAGTATCAACAGTGCAACAAAAACAATGCGAATTCAGCATTTACTGAATATAACACTTGTAAATTAGTTGTAAATTAGAGTTGGTTAGTGATGATAATAGTTGTTGGGGGAAAATGTGCAAATTGTGACCATTCAGTTTAACTTGGTTAGTGCTGCAGTGGAACGTGATGGCAGAATTAAACATTGTAATAATTGTTACATTTTTCAATTGTAATTGCAGCTCAACTTTGATTTGTTTGTCTTGTATTTCAGCGTTCGTGTCGTGAAGGAGGTGTTTTGCTCCTACAGAATGCTGAATGGGAGATACTTCTGGAGTTTGTCGTGTCGGCGTGTCGTTTGACCAGCGAGCTGCCGCAGTGGGATACGAGCATACACAACACGCTTCAGCAGCACTGCTTCAACACGCTAGCGGAGTTCTGTACCGCCGCGCTGCAGAAACACAGACCCGCGGCCCGCAGAGCACGACAACTACTGCGCAGGTGAACACAAACACACACAAACACTTCTCTGTGTAAAGGCCCTGATATACTTCTGGAGAAGTTCTTCTTCGTTCTGCGTTCAGAGGTAAAAAGAAGTTCTAAACAGTCGAGCAAAGGTATACTGTTTGCAAACATTCAGACTTTATATCTTACTTTAGACAGATGTGTGAATGGCTTTCGCTGCACTTGAGAGTATTTGATTGATTCCTTTTGTGGTCTAATTACACAAAACAAAACAAAAATCGCATGACATGTTCTTGTAAAAGTTCTCTTTGTGAACGATCCTACAGAAGTTGGTAAATTTGCACCAGCTCACTAATAATGTGCTCTCACAAACAGAATGAGCTGTCGGCCTCAAGGCGGATCTCCAGGTCACACCCACCGATGACGTGGACCAATGGC
This sequence comes from Myxocyprinus asiaticus, assembly GCF_019703515.2. Lineage (NCBI taxonomy): Eukaryota > Metazoa > Chordata > Actinopteri > Cypriniformes > Catostomidae > Myxocyprinus > Myxocyprinus asiaticus. The sequence goes on from NC_059378.1 coordinate 42,905,864, forward strand.
AGTAAGGTGTTTAGCAGCCGGTTAGAAGTTTTACTAAAATTTCGCCCAGGCGAGCTGCTACGAACCACCGAAACGAATGCTAAAACACCTTCTTTTTGGTCAGATTTTGTTCTGAATGATGTCACACACATTCGTTCTTCAGTTTCGTATGAAGTATATCAGGGCCTTAAAGTTACAACCTTGATGTCATGATCACATAACAGCAGTAAACTCACCAAGACAAGACGAGTCGTAACAATCTGTAAATGACTGTTTACATGGATAAACTCCACCCACAGGAACTACATCAGTAATGTAGTAATAGTAGTGTCACCTTTGATACAAGTGACACTTTTCTGCTTTGAAACCCTCCAGAATGCTTGACCCCATACACTTCCATCATAAGTGTATTTACGGTAAACATGATTTTTACTTGAATAAACTAATTACACACTAATACACTTTCGTTTAAAAACACATTAATTTCGGTATGTTTTGGCCTTCACAGTGAGACGGCGAAAACTGAGCTTTTAGAAAACGCTCTCACAAGTGGATACATTTGAAAACACCGTCTTCACATTGTAGTGTGGACAGGGAAGAAGGAGATATCTGAAAACGATGACGTCTTTGTTGTCATGTGACGCAGTCATGTGATCCTTTCAGCCCAAAACAATCAAGATGGCGCTCATGTTGTAGCGGTGTTGTTGTTTGACAGCGTTGTTAAAGATAAATGTTACTGTGTACGACCTTCACATCGCATTCCTTCAAAGGCGACAGGAAGTTTACTTGGAATTGGTGTCCAGCGACAGAACATGAGGACTGAAACATTCGTTTAACTTTGTTTTAAACTTTGTTTAGAGATCAGAAGATGACAAATGACACTGTGTAAATTCTCACTTATTTTATATGTCTCTTTGTTTTTTAGGTTTAAAGCGGCTGCGGTGTCGAGTCGAGGTGTTTGTTTGTGTTTAGAGGAGCTGGAGAGAATCCTGCACGAAAAATCACCATCACAAACTCAAACCGACCCATTAGAACCTGAACAAAACTTCAGTCACATCAGCACTTTGCCCAAAATACACAATATGAAACTCTCTCTTGATGAAATCTAATGAGCGAGTGCCGTCAGTGGAAACAAGAGAACTTCCATCATGAGGAGTGTCGACTGTCTCGTCGCAGTACTTGAATTGTTTTAAAATCATTTTTAAACTTTAGTACTGAATTTGTTGTGCAACTGAATTGTAAATGTATTTGTATGTAAATGTGTTGTGATTTGCTCTTTTTAATTGTTTGTCTGGATCATTTTGAAGTAACTGAATGTCTGTCAGCAGCATGTGTATCGTGTCATTTCAACATGTCTATAGTGTAAAACACGTTTACAGTAAACATCAAGAAGAGGGCTTCAGTTTCCTGAAATACAGTATCAGTGCATTTTAAAATCGTGGTTTCAAGGCCTGGAAAAGTCATGGAAATTTCAATAGTAAATATACATTTTTTGTTTTGAAATATTTTAATGTAATTTTTTTGGGTGTAATCTATACAAAATTATATTTTTAAATCGTCCAATAAAATCACAAGTAAGTCATGGAAATTCATGTGTGAGCCCTGAAATCAGTCAGAAGTGTGAAAACATTTCATACTTCATTGTGTCTATCTGTTCATTTCTCAGTACTTTGTACATATCATTCAAATTCTTTCCAACAGACACAATTTATTACTTTTTCTCTTATATGTGATATTAATTGGATTTATTATAATAATAATATAATAAATAGAAATACTAGTGCATGTATATGTTAACACTTCATATGCACATATACATATATCTCACTATTTGATTCCAATTCAATAATGCACACGTGCACAGAAGCTTAAAGAGAAAATAATAATAGTAAAAAAAAAAATTATAATAAAAATAAATGGACTTGGTAAAGCAATTCCATTTGACTACTCACATTTCTGTCTTCCTACTTATTTTTTAATTAAATATTTTCGATTAAATGGAGCAAAAAACGTCCTGGTTACTTGCGTAACCTCCGTTACCTGATGGAGGGAACGAGACGTTGTGTTGATGTAGTGACACAAGGGGTCTATTGGGAGCCCGAGACACCTCTGGTCTTTGATAAAAGGCCAATGAAAATTGGCGAGTGGTATTTGCCCCCGGACATACGGGTATAAAAGGAGCTGGTATGCAACCACTCATTCAGGTTTTATGCTGAGGAGCTGAGACAAGGTCCTGGCCATTTCAGCGGGTAGTTCAGAATTGTGTCAAGAGGGACACAAAGTCTCGTTCCCTCCATCAGGGAACGGAGGTTACGCAAGTAACCAGGACATTCCCTATCTGTCACTCATTCGACGTTGTGTCGATGTAGTGACACTAGGCGTCCCTATACAAAACGCAGCAACTGGCTGAACTGTGTTACGTGAACTGGCAGTGTGTGATGGGCAGACCACTGTGTGTCCCGTAGCCAGCGCACCAGGCCGACACGTAACCTCCCCCAACACTGTTATGAGTGTCAAACGGCCCTTTGGGACAAGTCGACTACCCAAAAGATAGAGATGGGCTAGCCCAGTCGTGGCCTCTTATCCCCCTTTTTTTTCACTCCCTAAGGGGAGGACTCCACGGAGACCACACCTCACCCAGAGAGAGGGGGGGTATTTAAGTGGAAATTCATCACATGGTCTTGCCGAGCTATGTCTGAAGTATGCCATGTAGAGAAGTCCCATGGTAAGTCCTACCCTACGGGGGAGGAGTTACTACAAGCATGGAGACTGGGGCAGAGGGGCCTCTGGCCAAGGAAGACGCAGTTTGCCAAAAGGGAAACTAATTAGCGGAAGATATACGTTCGCATGGGATTACCTACGGGGAACCGCCACATGTGGAGCACCTACCCCAGTACAGGGCTCGACTGCCACAGGGCTCAGAGGAAGTCAACCAGGGAACACAGTTTGTGAACTCTACTGGGAGTTAACGGCGCATGTCTTCAGCTCAGGGGAGGTGAAAGGCACTATGTGCAAGCGATACACCCGGCCGGCTGTCCCGGACTTACCTGCTTGTGTGTGCCACTACACGGGACGAAACCGGTTCCACCCGGAGGTTGTAGAACCTCACAAAGGTGTTGGGTGTTGCCCAGCCCGCTGCTCTGCAAATGTCTGTTAGAGAGGCACCCCTGGCCAAGGCCCAGGAGGCCACTACACCCCTGGTAGAATGGGCTTGTAGCCCTACCGGGGACAGCACGTCCTGGGCATGATATGCCATAATTATGGCATCAGTGAGCCAGTGGGCGATCCTCTGCTTGGAGACAGCGCTTCCTTTCCGCTGTGCACCAAAGCAGACAAAGAGCTGCTCAGAGACTCTAAAGCTCTGCGTGCGATCCAAATAGATGCGTAAAGTGCGCACCGGACACAGCAATGTCAGGGCTGGGTCTGCCTCCTCCTGGGGCAGCGCTTGCAGGTTCACCACCTGGTCCCTAAAAGGGGTCATGCTGTCTTTCCTTCAGGAAGGGCTGGAGAGACGGCTGTCTCCCTCTACCCTGAAAGTGTATGTGGCTGCCATAGCAGCTCACCACGATACACTGGACGGGAGACCCTTACGACAGCACGACCTGATCAACAGGTTCCTCAAGGGTACGAGGAGGTTGAATCCTCCTAGACCGCACCTGATTCCCTATTGGGATCTCTCTGTGGTCCTACCTGCCCTACAGAGAGTCCCCTTTGAGCCCCTGGAGCAGGCTGAGCTCAGCACTTTGTCTAGGCCCTCCTGGTGGTGCTCACTTCCATCAAGAGAGTGGGGGACCTGCAGGCTCTCTCTGTTACCAACGAATTCCTGGAGTTCGGGCCGGCACACTCTCACGTGATCTTGAGACCCTGGCCCGGTTACAAAACCTCCTCTCTTTAGAGGAGGAAGACCCGGCCTTGTCGTTGCTGTGTCCATTTCATGCCCTGCGAATCTATCTGGACCGCACGCAGAGCTTTAGATGCTCGGAGCAGCTCTTTGTCTGTTTTGGAGGGCAGCAGAAGGGGAAGCTGTCTCCAAGCAGAGACTGGCCCATTGGCTTGTGGATGCCATTTTCCTCGCATACCAATCGCAGGACTTACCATGCCCTTTGGGAGTCCGGGCGCTCTCCACTAGAGGTGTTGCATCCTCCTGGGCACTGGCAAGGGGGGCCTCTCAAGCAGACATATGCAGAGCTGCGGGTTGGGCTACACCCAATACCTTCGCGAGGTTTTACAACCTACGCATAGAGTGTTACATGGTAACAGCACGTAGGCCGGGCGGCTGGTTGGGTGTACCGCTTGCATTGCGCCTTTCCCCTTTTCCAAAGATGATAATGTGTGCCTTTTGTCCACAACAGTTCCCCATATCCGGTGAACCCCAAACGCCTCTTTAATTCTTAAGCACTGTTCGGTGACGAACTCGGCGGAGGAGTTACGGCACCAGGCCCAGTACTCATGATATGCCCCATTTCAGGTGAGCCCGTGTGCTTGGTGCTCAGTGCTCCATACGTGGTGATTCCCCTTGGTAATCCCATATGATGAGTTTCCATTATTCGGTTTCCCTGTAGGTGAACCCTGTGTTTCCCCTCGCCAGAGCTTTCTCTGCCTCGGCCACTGTTGCTGCGTACCCTCTCTGTAGATAGGGTCCTCCGGTGGTATCATTCCATATGTGGTTTTCCCCGTTGGGAAGGTTCCCCATACCTCATGACACGGATCAGCGCCTGCGGCGTTTCCTATAGGAACCCCTAGTGTCACTACATCGACACAACGTCGAGTGAGTGACAGACAGGGAACGTCTTGGTTACTGTTGTAACCTCTGTTCCCTGTTGGAGGGAACGAGACGTTGTGTCCCTCCTGCCGCGGCGCTGAACCGGCCACTGACATGGCCGGGACTCTCTGTCGGCTTCTCAGCATAAATCTGAATGAGTGATGCACGCCATCTCCTTTTTATACCCGGATGTCTGGGGTGGAGAGTGGCATGCAAATTCCACTCGCCAATTCTCATTGGCCTTTTCTATTTTAAGCAAAGGTGATTGGGGATCTCAAGATCGAACCCCTAGTGTCACTACATCGACACAATGTCTCGTTCCCTCCATCAGGGAACAGAGGTTACATCAGTAACCAAGACGATTGTGTGGTTATGCTGTGTAAATGGAGATTGTGTGCTTATGCTGTGTAAATGGAGATTGTGTGGTTACGCTGTATAAATGGAGATTGTGTGGTTACGCTGTATAAATGGAGATTGTGTGGTTACGCTGTATAAATGGAGATTGTGTGGTTATACTGTATAAATGGAGATTGTGTGGTTATACTGTATGTCCTTCTTTAAAACTCTGCTCCCATTCCCACTCTGTTATTTTTGTATCTAACCATATTTCCCATTTTTCTTTAATATTACATAATTTTTATTACATAATGTATTATTACATAATACACATTTTCTATTTTGTTAGTTCTCAAAACACTTGAACATGACTCATGAGCTGCTGTTCTCAGATCAGATCACCAGATGGCAGTAAGGACACTGTGAATCTGAAGGTCCACTACAGCTGATCTCAGGTCAGTCACTTCAGTCCCGTTATACTGAAGTGATATACTTGTGTTGTAATTTTAGGAAATATTTCTATAAAAGTGCACAGTAGATTTCAGACAATGAACAGGATGGAAATAAAGAGCTAAAGTTAGCCAGCAGTCAGTAAAAGACTTACATGAGGGGGTCGATTTATATTTTTGAAAAATCTGATTTTATCATACAGATTTCTGTAATTATTTTCAAACAAGGTGAAATGTTTTAGAGTGAAAAACAACCAACACCACAAAACAACAGGATTCATCAAATCCATTACTAATACTCACTGGTGTTTGTCCTGTTGGTTTCTCACCAAAAATAATGTCACTTCCTGTAGGATCATGCCAGTAAATGTATGGATGACCCTAAAATTAATCATTTTCTCACCCTCATACCATCCCAGATGTGTATGACTTACTTTCTTCTGCAGAACACAAATGAAGATTTTCAGAAGAATATTTCAGCTCTGTAGGTCCATACAATGCAAATGAATGGTGACCAGAACTTTAAAGCTCCAAAAATCACATAAAGGCAGCATAAAAGTAATCCATAAGACTCCAATGGTTTAATCCATGTCTTCTGAAGTGACATGATTGGTGTGGGTGAGAAACAGATCAATATTCAAGTCATTTTTTATTATAAATTCTCCTCCCTGCCTAGTAGGTGGCAATATGCACAAAGAATGTGAATCACCAAAAGCACAAGAAGAAGAATGTGAAAGCTAAATAGGAGATTTATAGTAAAAAAAAGGACTTACATTTTGATCTGTTTCTCACCCACACCTAACATATCACTTCTGAAGACATGTATTAAAACACTGAAGTCTTTAGGATTACTTTTATGCTGAATTATGTAATTTTTGGAGCTTCAGAGTTCTGGTCATCATTCAATTGTATTGTATGGCCCTGCAGAGCTGAAATATTCTTCTAAAAATCTTCATTTGTGTCCATCAGAAGAGAGAAAGTCATACACATCTGGGATGGCATGAGGATGAATAAACGATGAGATTATCAATTAAAACAATATTACCAAGAAAAACACATTTTGCTAGAAACATTTAGATTAAAGAAAGGACAAGGAATATTTATTTGTTTTTTATGTTAGAACATTATGCGTCACGGTTCTGGCATTTGTGCTGGCTCATACTGTTGTTTGTTTTTCTCTCTCCCTCATGTCTCACAGGTGGAGCCGGCATGCATGATCAGCGTTTCCATGGGAACGCAGATTGTTCCCGGGGAGGCGCTGATTATGGCAATGATTTACTCACCCGTTCCACCTCTTTCTCACTGATTGCACTCCCTACTTATTTCAGTAGTTTGTATGTTAATGTTATCTTGTGTTGAAGCGGTAAACGTATTTGGATTGCTGTCTGTATACTGGAGGGCTCGGCGCTCGAGACTCGACTCGAGTCCTGATTACCCACAAAAAGGCGTTAAGATGAAAGAACAGTACCATGACTAGGCAAGAAGCATGTAGGACAGCGAGCCAGCAACAATTCTATTTAGTAAATTGGCTTGGTGGATGCTTCTGAATTGTTTTCCCCCCAAAAAAATTTACAGAGGGAGTGCTTTAAGCATTTGATTGAAGGTGCGTTCTTGTACGATTGCTGGTCGAGAGGGCTACGCTGCAATTCGAACGAGAGACCACCACCAAGTGAGCACTAGTTGACTCGCGTTGTGTTCGAAAGAGAGGGCTCACACTGCGATTCGAATGCGAGACTGCTCCATAAAGAGAGAGAGCGCTCGCGGCATCTGAACGGGTAAGCCCAGCAAGCAATCGAACGGGGAAAATGAGAACGAGAGGAACGGGGTATGTTTGTGGTGGTAGCCTCATTCAATAGACTACCCATAGATAGGGAAATATGGTGCTTTGAAAAGAGGAGGTGGTGACCGCTATCTCCTGTAATGCTAGCTGCAGCTGCTGAGAAGCGAAGACAAAAAGGCTTCAGTGGAAGCATGGTAAAAAAGTTGCTGCAGCAGTAGAGTAAAGTGGGCCTCCTGCGGGAGCGGAGTTTAAAGCACTGCTGCGGCAGTGGATTGAGTATTTGGGGGCATAGTGAAGGAGCTCCTGTGGGAGCGCTGCTGTGTTTCCATTGCTGTAGATGCACTTCTATGAAAGTATGGAACTTAGACATTGAAAGCGCCTGTGGAGAAAATATTAGCAATTGTGTACACACAATTGGTATGGGTGGACATTGTTGCTGTGGTATCGAGTAGGGCACAAAAGACTTCATTAGATTTATTAACACCTGTAATGGAAGCAAAGGTTAGTTTGTACTTACCTGTAGTGGAGCAAATGGTTAGTTAGGAATACGTAAATTTATTACCTTTATATACGTCTGTAAGGGAAGCAAAAGTTTAGTTATGGAAAACGTGTCAATTACGTTCATATGCAGCTTTGAAGATAGCAAAAATTTAGTTAAGAATACAACTTTATTACATTTGTCATGGCGGGGCACTGTTGCTGCGGTGTTAAATAGGGCACAAAAGACTTCATTAGAATCATCAACACCTGTAAGGGAAGCAAAGGTTAGTTTGTACTTACCTGTAGCGGGAGCAAATATTAGTTAGGAGTACCTTTATATACGTCTGTAAGGGAAGCAGAAGGTTAGTTACGGAAAACGTGTCAATTACGTTTATATACAGCTCTGAGGGAAGCGAAAGGTTAGTTAAGAATACAACTTTATTACTTTTGTCATGGCAGGGCACTGCTGTGGCAGTTCAACAGCTTCTGTTG